>NC_133770.1:1256408-1277289 GCF_003597395.2 Chelonoidis abingdonii
TGGCGGAGGGGAGGCCCCAGGGTGGGGGCGGAGGGGCGAGGCGCTGTGGGGATGGCGGAGGGGGTTGGTCCCCAGGAGGCCAGAGAGGGGAAGCGCTGACGACAGAGGGGGCTCTGTGCTAGCTGAGTACTGGAGGAGGCAGGGGCTCCCCATGGGGCCATTACTGAGGGAAGCTGGGCTGGCCCTAGCACTGGTCACTCTTCCCTTCCCCCCGCTCCCCCCCATTTCCCCCCAGCTGGCTGGGCCCTGGCCTGTATTTGCACCCACTTCACAGCCTATTAGCTCCCTCCCGCAGCTCCGCCTGGCTCCTTTGTGCTGTTTCCTGGGGGCCTGGAGGACAGCGGCACCACTGGGGTCCCATGAAGTCAGAAAGCTCCTCGTCAGCCTCCTCCTGGCCCTGGCCAAACACTCCATCTGCACTCCCAGGAGGAGGTGCTGGACGAGGGGGGCTCTGCGGCTGGGGGGCCTGTTTCTGTTCCTCCCTGGTCTCACGTATCCGGGCTGAGTTCCACTGGGCAGCAGCCGCTGACTCCCTTCGAGGAGCAGTGGGCGCTGTCTGGGGTTCTCTAGCCGGGACCCTCATTTTGAGCCTCTGACCTTCACCTCAGGCCCTGTATTTCTCATTTGTTGTCCCATGGACTCATTTGGTCCCTGGGTCCAGTGGTCCCTCCTGCTAGGCTGGGGGAGGGGCCTGGAGAAGTGGGGGCACTTGCACCTGTCCACCTCCCAGGTTCCCAATAACCCCTTTCCCCCCTGTGCTGCCCAAGCCCTTCTTCCTGCGCCTCTCCTGACTGTGGCTCCTCGCCTGGCTGGGGGTGAGGAATATAGGCAAGGCCAGCTAGCGTCCCTGGCCCGGTGGGTGGGGGCAGAGAGCTGGAGGGGGTCACTCACTAGAGACTTGTGCCTGCCTTCCTTCCCAGCCACCACCTGGATCCAGAGACTGCTGGGAGCCCCAAGGCCCTCCAAGAGGAAGAGCCTGCATGGCCCCAAGTGCCTGGCCTGACCACCGCACCGAGCCCCACGAGCAGGTGAGAACCCAGTGCGATCCCCCAGGAATCGCCACCTGCCTCCCCCTGTGCAGCCGGGCCCTGCCCCCCAACTCCGCAGCCAGCAGGGACTCCCAGCCAGCGTGTGACACAGACGGGTTATTAGTCATCAGGAGCCCAGCATAAAACAGAGCTTGTTAGCACAGGAAAGCGGCAGTTACAGCCAAGTCTATCCTGGGGGGATCCAGAGTCCTGGGCTCCCCCCCACCCCAAGAGCCAAGCAGGAGACTGATCAGCTTTCAGCAGCCCACCCTCAGTCACCCCCAGGTGCCCCTCCTCCTTCCTTTGTTTCTTTCCTGGGCCAACAGGTCTCCTGGCCTCCACCTCTCACTTTGTTCTCCAACCCCCCCTGCTGATTCTTGCAGAGGATGGGCCTGGGCCCTCAGTTGCCAGGATACGGAGTGTCGGCCTGACAACCAGTCGGCATCACACCTGCCCTCTAGGGGTCTCTGCAACGATCACACACCCTTAACCCCCCACCTAGACACTTGAGTATCACATGGGGAAACCGAGGCATACAGTATTCAGATGGAACATTAAGATCATTCCCACTTTGTCACACTGGGGCACCTCAGTGTGGCTTTAATGGAGAGGTGGGAGACTACAGCTCCCAGCATGCAATGCTCCATCTTGTGCCAAGTGGCCATGCTTGGGCTCCAGGTGGAGCGTTGCATGCTGGGAGCTATGCTTCCCTTGGGCTGAAACTCCTCATGATGGCTGCATTGCATGGCTGTGCAGACGTGCTCTCTGGTTAGGCCCGGGCCAGGCGGTCCAGTGGGGCAGAAGCTGATGTTTGTGGTGCCAGGGCATGAACTCCAAAGCTGTTGTTCTGTTCTGTCCTGGCGGATCCAGCCCTGTCGTAGAAGCTCCTTGCTGATGGGATGCTTGATGAATTCCCCTGTTACACCCTCCCCCCCCAGTAGCTGTGGGTCCTCAAGCCACAGGACATAGCTTTCAGCACCTTGGACAGATACCAGTGGAATGTGTCTGATAGTCCTGGGACAAGCTGTCAGGGCCTGATACGACCCAGGAGCTGCTGCTTCTACTCCTGGAGCGTCTCAGGCACTGACTGTCCTGATGGCCTTGGCATTATCCCACCAGTGCTGCACCGAACAGAGCAACAGGGCCCTCTAAACCGGTGCCGCCCCCATGCCCTCTTGCTGCCCTGGATCAGCCCGGTGGGCCCATCTGGCCTGGTTCCCCCCTCATAGAATCATAGAATATCAGGGCTGGAAGGGACCTCAGGAGGTATTTAGTCCAACCCCCTACTCAAAGCAGGACCAATTCGCAACTAAATCATCCCAGCCAGGGCTTTGTCAAGCTGGGCCTTAAAAACCTCTAAGGAAGGAGATTCCACCACCTCCCTAGGGAACCCGTTCCAGTGCTTCACCGCCCTCCTAGTGAAAAGGTTTTTCCTAATATCCAGCCTAAACCTCCCCCACTGCAACTTGAGACCATTGCTCCTCTCCACCCGATCGGCCCAGTGGGGTGGATTCCCAGAATCAGCTGCTCTGGCTGTGGGCAGAAAGTGTCGTCCATCCCCCTCACAGCCCTTCCAGAGCCCGTGAGCCCATTGCCCCTGCAGCTGTACTAGTGAGCTGCTGGGTGGCTCCTTCCTGTGTGAGGGCAAAGCCTCGGACAACCCAGAGGGTGGGTGCCAGCGTCACGTCCCTGTCCGGCACAGAGATCTGGCTGGGGCTTGTTCCTAGGGGATGCTGGCAACACAAGGTCTTTTAGGGCCCAGCTCTGCCAGGCCCTGGGGGAGGCTCAGGGTGGGCCCTTCCTACTCAAACTCCTGTGTTTCTAGAGTGATCCTCATGGGAAAAGGTAAGAACCCTGCTGATCTGTGGGCAGGGGCATGGCTCCCTCCAGCTGCCCCTGCCAGGGGTCATTTTTCCCTTCACATCCTCCACCCTTGGGCTGGTAGCAGCAGCAGCATCCTGGCCTATGGGGTAGCCTCCCCAGCAGCAGGAGTGAGAGCCCTTGAGGTGAGATGCAGCATGTGATGGGCCGGGATTGCGGAGCAGCAGGACGGAGGTGCCACCCAATGGGGGCAGGGAGAGCGCCCGGGTGGCTGTGGCTGTGGAAAGTCAATGGGAGCAGCTCTGGAGAGGTCTGGGCACGAGGGTGCAGGGCAGGCTGCAGTCGGGGAGCGTCTTGGTGCTGCAGGACAGGAGAAGGTGCTGTCGGCTCAGAGACTGGGAGACATCAGGGTAGGGGGCAAGATTTGGTGGAGGTCTGGCTGTTTGTAGTTCTGACTCCTCCTACAGCCTCCATGTCTGTGTACAGGGGAGGCCCCCCCTCAACATTGGCAGCGGTTCTGGACTGACGAGGACCTTCAGTGCCAGCCTGACCCCACTGGGTATCCTGCTCGCCCCCCGGGACAGCAGGAGCTGCTCTGGGTCCGAAAGATGATGGGCTATGGCTACTGCCTGGGACCTGGCTCTGGGGAACCATGGAGCAGTGCCGGCGGTTCTCAATCTCCCCAGCCCTGCTCACCTTCCATCTGGCTGCCCATGCAGGGTGTGGAGATGGGCAGAGGCAGCCCAGCTGGCTTGGAAAGCTGGAGAGGGATCTTCCACCCATTCCCTAAGCAGAGGAGACAGCTACAGGCTGGCACTGAGCAAGGGCAGCAGTCAGGCATTCATCTCCCCCTGCCTCCTGCTAATCAAGAAATGAGGAATGATCAGGGAGCTGGTTTGTGGTGGGGCCTGGCAGAATAGCAGGAGAGCTCGCCCACTGGGGGGGCCCTTCGGGACCCAGAGAGGAGAATGGGGGACAAGCAGGCCTCGCCTGCGAGCTGGACTGCCGCTGGACTGCCGCGTATTCGCCCTGGGATCGGATTACTGACAAGGGGCTGTGCCAAAGCAGTGGGGTTGCCAGGGGCAGGGGCAGAGGAGGAGAGGGAGAGGGCAGCGAGCGGCCAGGGCTGGGGGTAACTGGGAGATCTCCAGGGGACGGCTGAGAGGGATGGAGCCAGGGCAGAGGAGCTGCTAGAAGGCCCAGGTGTGAGCAGCTCGGCACAGAGCTAGTGAGACACAAGCCCTGCTCCGGAGCTCCTGGCCTAACCAGACAGACAGAGGGTGAGTTGCTGCAGTTTAACAAATGGGGATGTGAATCCTAGAGGTTGTGTCTTGCTGTGGGTCACATGGGGGTCTGACTGTGGCAGACCTGAATGCGGAGCTCCTGGGTCCCAGGCCAGCCTCCCTGGCAGGGGCAGAGCTGACCATGGCGGGATTCACAGATTTCAAAGCCAGAAGAGAGCACGGGTCATCCAGTCTATCTCCTGCCTAGCACGCCCGGGGACTGCTCTGAATTAACTCCTGCTTGGACGAGAGCAGGTCCTTCCGAGTGTGCACCTTGGTCTATTGCGACAGTCCTCTGGGTCCCCTTCTGGGCAGGTAAGGAGCAGGCCCTGGTAGAGTCAGTGGGTCCCAGACCGTGCTGTGTTTCCATTTCCAATGCTTCCCTGCTCTTCCTCTGCTCACGTTATCTCCCAGCCTGGTGTGGCCTCGAGACGCCCAGTGTGTTTGGGTTTGTGGCCTTGCAGCAGGGAGAGCCTGCCAGGGCGTTGGCGGGGAAGCAACTGAGAGAACTGTCTGGATGTGTATAAAGAGCAGTGTTCAGAAACATAAACTGACCTTCTCCTCTGGCTGCCGGCTGGGCCGGCGTCTGGGGAGGGGACGGAGTGAGCACCATTATCAGGCTGCTTTTGTAATGGGGAGTGCTGAGGAAGACAGCAGGGGGCAGGGCATAGCGAGGGAGAGGAAGGGCGCAGGGCACTCCAGGATCAGAGATGGATAGAAAATCACATGCAAGGGGCCTAGTCATCTCCTGGCAGCCTGATATTAACCCTTTGCATGTTGCTGGGAAGCAGCAGCAGCCTGGGGTGGGGAGGTGCCTGAGCAAGGGAGTGCAGTGAGTGAGGACCAACTTGGGAGCAGTGAGCAGGGACCTGGGTGGATGCAGTGAATGAGGACTAGAGCACGTGCAGTGAGCAGGGTGGGTGCAGTAACGTGGGTATGGGGTGGGTGCAGTGAGCAGGGCAGGATTCCATGGTGTGGGGAATTGAGTGGGTGCAGTGAGTGGAGTGGGTTTCTGTGGTGGCAGTGTGTGGGGATGGTGGGTGTGTGGAGTAGGGTGGGATTCTGTGGCAGTGGGGAGCAAGGTGGGATTCCGTGGCGACGGGGAGCGGGGTAGGTGTGGGGAGCAGGGTGGGATTCTGTGGTGGTGGGGAGCAGGGTGGGGTGGGTGCGGGGAAGGGGGTGGGATTCCATGGTAGTGGAGAGCAAGGTGGTTTTCCGTGGCGGTGGGAAACAGGGTGGGTGCAGGGGCCAGGGTGGGATTTTGTGGTTGTGGGGAGCAGGGTGGGATGGGTGCAGGGAGGGAGCTGGGATTCCACGGTGGTAGAGAGCAAGGTGGTTTTCCGTGGCAGTGGGAAACAGGGTGGGTGCAGGGGCCAGGGTGGGATTTTGTGGTGGTGGAGAGCAGGGTGGGGTGGGTGTGGGGAGCAGGGTGGGATTCTGTGGCAGTGGGGAGCAGGGTGGGTCCCTGAGAATAGCAACATGACATTGCTGTCCTGGAAACCCAGCCTGTTCATGGGTGGTGCTGAGTGGGCGCTCCTGATGGCCTAGGGCAGGGGGTGAGGATCTGGGGTGTGGGCTGAGCAGGCTTGGGAGAGGACCATGGGTCAGTGTCATCCTGGGGCAGCCTTACTGGTGGGTGTGTGGGATGGAGTGCCTTCTGCACCCCCAGTGGGGTGCCAGGGGGGCTCCAGGGAACCTCTCCCCCAGCCCCATCTCCCCCTCATCTCTGGCTGGCCAGGTGGCCTCAGGAGGCATGGAGCGATGTGTTGCCCTTGTCACGGAGTGTGGGGGAGTCCGTCCCTGCACCCCTCTTCCTGGAACCCACAGTGACTTTTAGCCAGCCAGTAAAACAGAAGGTTTATAGGACAACAGGAACGCAGATTACAGCAGAGCCTGTAGGCACAGTCAGGACCCCTCAATCGAGTCCTTCTGGGCTTTCAGGGTGCTTGGATCCTAGCTAGGATACCCTGAATTCCGCCCACACAGCCCCAAAAAAACTCAAAAACTACTTCCCTCCTGCTGGCCCCTTCCTTTGTCCTCCTTCCCGGGCAAAGGTGTTGACCTTTCCCCCCCCCTTACCTAGCTCAGGTTACAGGCTCCGTATTGTCCATCCCCTAAAGTCCTCCCCTGCTGTCCCTCCCCACACAGACAGCCCCTACTCCATCACAGCCCTTCCCTGAAATGTCCGCCTTCCCGGGCTGCTCTCAGCAGGGCCCAGGGCACACCACTAACATGGCCACTGCTATGCTGCGCCCTCATCAAAGATGGCCGTCCCAAGGAAAGCCAAATCAGGCTGACCCTGGGAAGATGGTGGGCCCTGCAGTGTGAGGGCAGGAGAACGGGGCGGGGGCACGCAGGGGAGCTGTGTGGGGAAAGGAGAATCTGCAGGGGGTAGAGAATATGGGGCAGGGACAGGGAGTGTGAAGGGTGGGAATAGGGTGACTAGATGTCCTGTTTTTAAAAGGACAGCCCCGTTTTTTGGGACGTTTTCTTATATAGGCACCTGTTACCCCCCACCCTGTCTCATTTTGTCTCTGGTACAAAGGAAGGACAAACCGTGTTAGGTGGGAGCAGCAGACTGGAGATCAGCTTATAAGGCAGCGGTGGGCAGGGCTGGCAGGGTGGGGAGGCTGGAGGTTGGCCCTGCATAGCCTGCACGCACCATTGGTGAGGGTTTGGCTGCCTGGTAGGCAATGCCTTGAGGTGGGTTATGGGATCAGGCTTGGGGTTGGTGACACAGTGAGATGCTCTGGGTGTCCAGCCCTGCACAGGGACCCTGTGCCAAGGTTCTGGGGTGCTGGGTCAGTGCCCAGGCCCTCCTGCCCCTCACGAGCCCCTGCCTGGGCACTGGCTGCAGGGACTTGCCCTGGGGACTGATGGGGGTGGGGACCAGGAGCCTGCAGGTGAGAGCACAGAGGCAGCTTGGCTCAGGTGCATGCAGGAGCAAGAGCAGCACAGGCCTCTCAGCAGCCAGGAGGGGAGGGTCTGTGCTGGGGGCTGCAGGGAGCCCCCCCCCCTCGAGCCCCGCCTCTGCTCCCCAAACCCTCGCAGCGTTTCTGCCTGAGGAGAGGTGGTTCCGCTCTGGGGCACGCTGCGTCTGGGTGCCAAGTCTGTTCCCCCGGGACATGCTCACTGCATAGTGCCTCTCACACAGGCCTGGGGCACCCAGCAGAAACGGAGAAGGCTCCGAGCACAGAAGTGGGGGCAGGGCTGGCCCCAGTCGCCTGGGTTCCTGAGGAGGAGGAGGGGCTCTCTCCCCAGTTAGTCTCTGTCCGGGAGCAGCCGCATGGCTTGGGCCTGTGGGGAAAGCCTGTGTCCCAGCATCTCCAGTGAGGCACACAAGCTTTGTGCTAGGCCCTGCAGGTGCACATAACATGCACCCAGGCCCTGCACACATACTGCACAGGCCAGGGCCAGCCGCAGAGGCTGACACTACACAGGCATGGGGGCCAAGGTTGTATAATTTTGGGGGGTGCCCAGAACGGGTCGAAGTCCTGCCCCCCACACTTGCCTTGTAAGCTGATATATATCCTACCCCTGTCCACTTCCCCCACCCTGGGCATGGGGCCAGCAGCGGAGCCCCGGGCAGCAGCTGGGACCCCATGCAAAATGTGGAGGTGCTGCAGCACCCCCCACACCCCTCGGTCCTGCGCCTATGAAATAAGGTTAAGCGGGCCCTTCAAGTTGATGCTCAGTGGAGAATTGTGAACAGAGATACTGTTTTCATCAGAATGTACAGGTCTGTCGCATCTTACGTGCATTTAACATGCGCGGTTTTAGCTTTACGCTGTCGGCAAAAACAAAAATTAAAAAAAGAGAAAAATAACAATTTTAATACTGTACCTGTAGTGCGGGCGATTCTGCCTGTTACACTCTATGTAATTTTGACTATACGCGATTTTTGCTTTACGCACTGACTGCGGAACGTAACCCCAGCATAAGATGAGACTCGCCTGTATGTAAAATATCAGCCCAAACATTGGGGGAGCCAGGCTCACGTTCCTCAATATTGGTGGAGCATGGGCACCACGGGCCCATATAACTCGCCACTTATGTGCACAGGGGCTGAATAACCAGACGTGGGGCGAGCTGCAGGGGACTGAGCTATCAGGCACACCAGCCTTTGTATCCAATAGGAGCACCCTGAGGGGGGTCTGTGGATCTGGGGTGCTGTCCAGTCAGGGGTGTCCCTGCGGCCAAGCTGACATGGGACACGTTGGCTGGCATAGCAGTGTCGCCTGGGGGAGGTTTTCACAGCATTTCTGCACCAGCCAAGCCCCAGTGCAGATGCAGTTCCAGTGTCGGGCTGCAGCGTATTCTGTTCAGGGAACAGGTAGGAGCTGTACAGCAGAGCACTCCTGTCCTCGCAGGCTGCATCTCCACTAGGAAGGGTTGCTGGTGTGACTCTGCCAGTGATCCCTTCTAGCACAGACCTTGTCTGAGCACGTCATGGCTGCGGTCTGGCGTGTGCTGCTCCAGGGGGGTAGCATGGTGTGAGCGTGTCGTGGCAGCGGGCTGGCATGTGCTGCTCCAGGGGGGTAGTGTGGTGTGAGCGTGTGGTGGCAGCAGGCTGGCGTGTGCTGCTCTGGGGGGTAGTGTGGTGTGAGTGTGTCATGGCAGTATGTCATGGCTGCAGGCTGGCGTGTGCTCCAGGGGGTAGCGTAGTGTGAGCGTGTCGTGGCAGCGTGTCATGGCTGCGGGCTGGCGAGTGCTCCAGGGGATAGCGTGGCGTGAGCGTGTCGTGACTGCGGGCTGGCGTGTGCTCCAGGGGGTATCGTGGTGTGAGCGTGTCGTGGCTGCGGGCTGGCGTGTGCTCCAGGGGGTAGCGTGGTGTGAGCGTGTCGTGGCAGCGTGTCATGGCTGCGGGCTGGCGAGTGCTCCAGGGGATAGCGTGGCGTGAGCGTGTCGTGACTGCGGGCTGGCGTGTGCTCCAGGGGGTATCGTGGTGTGAGCGTGTCGTGGCTGCGGGCTGGCGTGTGCTCCAGGGGGTAGCGTGGTGTGAGCGTGTCGTGGCTGCGGGCTGGCGTGTGCTCCAGGGGGTAGCGTGGTGTGTCGTGGCTGCAGGCTGGCGTGTCCTGCTCCACGGGTAGCTGGTCAGGGTAGCAAGTCCTGTTCCTCTGTCCCAGCAGGAGGAGCGCTCTTGGCTGCGGACAGCGAGTGTGCAAGACCGTGCGCTACGCGCCCAGGGTGGAGGGATGGAGCCGGGCAGGGAGTTTGCATTGGGCTGTTTCAGTGGGTTGCCCAGGCCTGGTTGCTCAGTGATCGGCGTCTAGGGACAGTGTGGGCACCTCTGTGGGCACCTAGTCAGTGTGTCTCCCCTTCCCTGGCCCTCTCGTCTGGTAGCCAGGAACTGTGGCTGTGGGGAGCTTTGGCTCTTTTTGTTCCCATAGAGCTCTGTGTCCGCCTGTCTGTCCTGTACGCACCCCGCCCCAGTGGTGGCCTCCTCCCAAGCTGCAGCGGTGGGTGAGCCCTCTGGGGGGGTCACTGGCCGGGGATGGGTCTAGGGAAACATGCCCCAGCAGTGGACAGCTTTGGGATGCTTGCCCCCAAGTGGGGGGCTCAGCCTCCTCCCAAGCACTAGAGCCCCTGGTGCCCAGCTGAGAAAGGCCATGACCGGAGTTCTCTGCTCCCCAGAGGGAGAGGGGCCTGGGGCACTCCCCCTAGGGCCCCTCCTCTAAGGAGCCGCTGCCAGCTCAGCTGAGCCCAGGCAGAGAGCTGGGAGCTGAGGGGAGGGGTGCTAACAGGTGAGGGCTGTTCAGGGAGCCAGGCAGCTGCAGAGAAGGGGGTCAAGGAGGGGAGGCCTGGGGCAGAGATGGGGCAGCAGGGAAGTAATGAGGTCTGCGGCAGGGGAAGTACTGAATGGGCACCATGGTGGTAACATAGGGAGGGATAGGGACAGGGGTGGTTGGTGCTGATAGGGGACATAGGGAGGGGAGAGCACGGAGGAGCTTGGCTTGGGGGCAGTGCCTGGGGCCAGAGGGGTCTGATGGGGGGCAGGACCAGAGCAGAGTGGAGGATGAGGTGCCTGGGGCCAGAGGGGGTCCAGTGGGGGGCAGGACCAGAGCAGGGTGGGGGGATAGGGGAACTGGCTGGGGGGCAGTGCCTGGGGCCTGAGGGGGTCTGATGTGGGGCAGGACCAGAGCAGTGTGGGAAGATGGGGGAACTGGCTGGAAGCAGTGCTTGGGGCCCATGGGGGTCCGATGGGGGGCAGGACCAGAGGAGGGTGGGGAAATGGGGGAACTGGCTGGTGGGCAGAGCCTGGGGCCAGAGGGGGTCCGATGGGGGGCAGGACCAGAGCATGGTGGGGAAATGGGGGAACTGGCTGGTGGGCAGTGCCTGGAGCCAGAGGGGTCTGGTGGGGGACAGGACAAGAGCCGGGTGGGGGATGGGGAAACTGGCTGGGGGGCAGTGCCTGGGGCCAGAGGGGGTCTGGTGGGGGGCAGGACCAGAAGCAGGGTGTTGGGATGGGGGATACTGGCTGGGGGGCAATGCTGGGCCTGGTGGGTGGTCCAGTGGAGGGCAGGAACCAAGGCGGGGGGGGGGAACTGGCTGAGGGGGCAATGCCTGGGGCCCGAGGGTCTGGTTGGGGGGCAGGACCAGAGCGGGTGTGGGATGGGGGAACTGGCTTGGAGGGCATGCCTGGGGCCTGTGGGCGGGTCCAGTGGGGGTCAGGACAAGGTGGGGGGCGAGGAACCAAGCGGGGGCAATGCCTGGCCTGTGGGGGGCCAAGGACAAGCGGGATGGTGGGAACTGGCTGTCCCCGAGGCAGTGCCTGCGGGCCCGTGGGTCCAGTGCGGGGCAGTCCAAGGCAGGGTGGGGGATGGGGCAACTGGTGGGGCAGTGCCTGGCGCCAGAGTGTCCGGCGGGGGACGGGCTCAGGCTGGTGCCGCGGATGGGGAAGGGGGCGAGGCCCAGCGGTCCGTGGCGCGCCCCCCCGCCGAGGACCGGCGGTCGGTCCCGCCGATTGGGCTGCTCCGCGGCCAAGCGCCCCGGGCCGGCTGCCCCGCGAAGCGCCGGGCTGGGGACCGCGGGCGGGGGCCGGCGCGCGGCGAAATCAGACCCGTCTGCCGGCACCATCCGCGCTGCATAAACGCCTCTGTGCGCCTGACAAGGGAGGCTGTTGCCTGCCACCCGCCGGGATCGACCGAACCGCCGCCCTTGCGTGGGGCCCGCGAGAGGCCGGCCGGGCGCTTGGCAGCCGGCGGCAGGTTGCACGTGTTCCCGGGGGCCCCGCCGCCCAGCCGGAACGCTCGGCCCAGACCAGCCTCGGGACGCCTGAGAGTGCACTGGGGCGGGGGCTCGGCACGCTCGGCGTGCTGGGCCCGGCTCCGCGGGGGATTCCCCCCTCCCGGGCCCTGGCGGCGCAGTCACGGCAGCCTCACCCAGCCGGCCCCGCCCCCGAGCCGCCGGGCGCCGGAGCAGGCGCTGCGCACCGAGCCCGCAGCCCCCAATGGGCTGGGGAACACGCGCCGGCGGAAGCCCCGGAGCCGAGCGCAGCGGGACAGACACAGGGCCCAGGTCAGGGCCCTGCTGGGGGGCGCCGGGACAGGTGCCGCCGCCCCCATGTGAATAAGCAGGATGCCCGTGCCGCGCGCGGCACGTCGAATATCCCTCCAGAAACACTCTTCCTGGACATCCATCATCCGTCAAGTTCGAAGGGCAGAGTAAGTGCGGCGGGGGCCGGGAGTGTCCCCCACTGCCTGCGGGTGTCCCCTCCCCGACCCCGTGGTTGTGTGTGTGTGGGGGGTGCTCTGGTGGTGTACCCGTGCCCCCAGCCCCTGTTGTGTGTGTGTGGGGCGCGGCTTCTCTGTGCGTGCTCCTGAGCGGTGTCCCCCACCCGTACCCGTGGGCGTGTCCTGTGTGTGTGTGGTGGGTTCTTTGTGTGTGCTCCTGCGTGTGTCCTGTGTTTTTTTTTCTTTATCCCGTGTGTGTTTTGTGGTGTGGGGGGGGGGTTTCTCTGTGTGTGCTTTTGCGTTTTTTTCGTGTTGGGGTTTTTGGTTTTGACCCCGTGTGGGTGTGTGGGGGTGTTGTGTGTGTCCCCCGGCCCCCAGTTTCACCGTGTGTTCGTGTGTGGGGCGGGTTCTCTGTGCGTGATCCTTGCGGGTGTCCCCCCCGACCCCGTGGTGCTGTCTGTGTGTGTGGAGTTGGGGGTTCTCTGTGGTGCTCTGTTTGTGTCCCCGTGTTGTTGTTTCTGGCCCCCTTTGTGTGTGTGTGGGTTTGTGTGTTTTTGGGGGGGTTCTCTGTTGTGTGTCCTGCGGTTCATTTCCCTGTTTGTTTGTTCGTCTTTTGTGTTTTTGTGTGTGGGGGTGTGTCTGGTTGTGGGTCCCTGTGCCCCCAGTTTGTTTGGTGCTGGGGTTTCCTTGGGTGTGCTCTGTGCGTGGGTTGTCGGTGTTTGGCCTGTGGCCCCCCGTTTTTTTGTGTGTCTGTGTTTGTTGTTGGGTTCTTTTGTTGTTGTGTCCCTTGTCCCCACCCCGTGTGGTCTTGTGTTGTGTGTGGGGTGGTGTTTCTGTGTGTGGGTGTGGGTTTTTGTTTTTAAGTTTGTGTGTGTGGACCCCGTTGTGTGTCTGTGTATGGGGGGATGTGCTCTGTGTGTCCCCGTGCCCCCGGCCCCCTGTGTGTGTGGGTGGGTTGGGCGGGTTCTCTGTTGCGTGCTTTTTGCGGGTTTCCCCCCCCCTCGACCCGTGTGTGTCTTTTGTGTGTGTGTGTGTGGGGGGTTCTCTGTGTGTGCTCCTGCGGGTGTCCCCCCCCGACCCTGTGTGTGTCTGTGTGTGTGTGTGTGGGGGGGGTTCTCTGTGTGTGCTCCTGCGTGTGTCCCTGTGTCCCCCCCGACCCCGTGTGTGTCTGTGTGTGGGAGCTCTGTGTGTCCCCGTGTCCCCCAGCCCCTGCGTGTGTCCCTGTGTCCCCCAGTGTCTGTGTGTGTGTGTGGGTGCTCTGTGTGTCCCTGTGTCCCCCAGCCCCTGTGTGTGTGTGGGTTCTCTGTGTGTGCTCCTGCGTGTGTCCCTGTGTCCCCCCCCCCGACCCCGTGTGTGTCTGTGTGTGGGAGCTCTGTGTGTCCCCGTGTCCCCCAGCCCCTGCGTGTGTCCCTGTGTCCCCTAGACCCTGTGTGTGTCTGTGTGTGTGTGTGGGGTGCTCTGTGTGTCCCCTTGTCCCCCAGCCCCAGTGTGTGTGGGTGGGGGGGGAGTTTCTGTGTGTATGCTCCTGCGTCCCCCAGCCCCTGTGTGTGTGTGTGTGTGTGGGGGGAGGAGTTTCTCTATGTATGCTCCTGCATCCCCCAGCCCCTGTGTGTGTGTGTGTGTGTGGGTTCTCTGTGTGTGCTCCTGCGTGTGTCCCTGTGTCCCCCAGACCCTGTGTGTGCGGGTGCTCTGTGTGTCCCCATGTCCCCTAGCCCCTGTGTGTGTGTGGGGGGGGTTCCCTGTGTGTGCTCCTGCGTGTGTCCCTGTGTCCCCTAGCCCCTGCGGGTGTCCCTGTGACCCTCTAGACCCTGTATGTGTGGGTGTGTGTATCCCTGTGTGTGTGGGTGCTCTGTGTGCCCCTGTGACCCCCCCAGACCCTGTGTGAGTGTGGGGGGTTCCCTGTGTGTACTCCTGCGTGTGCATGTGTCCCCCAGCCCCTGTGTGTGTGTGTGTGTGTGTAGTGCCCTGTGTGCCCCAGACTGTGTGTGTGTGTCTGTCTGTCTGTCCCTGTGTGTGTGGGATGCTCTTGTGTGCCTCTGTGTACCCCAGCCCCTCTGTGTGTGTGTGTGTGTGTGTGTGTGTTCAGTGCTCTATGTGTTCCTGTGTGTATGTGGAGGGAGTTCCCTGTGTCCTCCAGCCCGTGTGTGTCCTTGTGTGCCCCAGCCCTTCCCCCTGGGTGTCTCCCAGCCCCTGTGTGTGTATGTGGGGGAGTGCCTTGTGTGTGTCTGGGCGTGTCCTCCAGCCCCTCTGTGTGCCCCAGCCTTGTGTGTGTGTGTGGGGGGTGGTGTCCCTGTGAGTGCATGTGCTCAGGTTGTGCGTATGCTCTGTGTGTGGGAGGGTGTGTGTGCATGTGCAGTGTGTATGTGTGTGTGTGGAGGGTGGGGAGGAGAGGGTGTCCCTGTGCGGGTGTGTGTGAAAGGGATGCCCCAGGTTTGTGTGCTTGGGAGCGAGGTGTGTGGCCCAGTCAGTAGCAGGGGAAATCGGATCAGTGCTTCCTGACTGAGTTAGTGTGCCCAGGCGGCTGAGGCTGGGGAAAGGCCCGTGCTGTGGGGCACTGGAGCAGCTGAGTGCTAAATGGGGGGCAATTCCTGTCTGTGCCCAGTACAGAACTCTCCTCTGCCGGCCCTGCGGATTGTGTGCCAGGCCGGGATATGGGCTTGTGGACAGCTGATCATTGTGGGGCTGGGCCTGGCAGCACCAGAGCTGGATGCCTGTGTCTGCCCTGGTGTAGCTGTGCCTCAGTTCCCCCATCTGTAGGGTGGGGCTGACCCTCCCTCCCATGCTCTGAAGGTGACTCTGAGGAGGGCTGTCTGGAGAGGAGACTCGGCTGGGCTGGGCTGCCGAAGAATCAGTCTCCGGCAAGGGCCCACAACTCAGCCTGTGATGAAGGGCTTGTGTTTGATAGGGCTGGTACAGAGCTGTACCATGGGACAGGGGCTTTAGTGTGTGCCAGTTGCGACTGTGTGTGTGCGTGTGTATGCACCCGTGGGTGCCTGCCGTGACTGGGTGTATATGTATGTGTACATTCCACGGTGTGCCAGCCGTGACTGTGTGTGTGTGTGTGTATGCACTTGTGGGTGCCTGCCGCGACTGGGTGTGTTTGTGTGTGTACATTCCAGGGTGTGCCAGCCGTGACTGTGTGTGTGTGCGTGTACACTCCAGGGTGTGCCAGCTGCGACTGTGTGTGTGCGTGTGTATGCACCCGTGGGTGCCTGCTGCGACTGTGTGTGTGTGCGTGTACACTCCAGGGTGTGCCAGCTGTGACTGGGTGTGTGTGCGTGTACACTCCAGGGTGTGCCAGCTGTGACTGGGTGTGTGTGCGTGTACACTCCAGTTTGTACCAGCCGCGACTGTGTGTGTGTGTGCGTACACTCCAGGATGTGCCAGCCGCAACTGTGTGTGTGTGTGTATGCACCCATGGGTGCCTGCCACGACTGTGTGTGTGTGCATGTACACTCCAGGGTGTGCCAGCCGCGACGGTGTGTGTGCGTGTGTATGCACCCATGGGTGCCTGCTGCGACTGTGTGTGTGCGTGTACGCTCCCGGGTATGCCAGCCGTGACTGTGTGTGTGTGTGTGTATGCAGCCGTGGGTGCCAATCGAGACTGGGTGTGTGTGCGTGTACACTCCAGGGTTTGCCAGCCGCACTGGGTGTGTGCACGTGTAGGCTCCTGGGTGTACCAGCCGCGACTGGGTGTGTGTCTGTGCGCGTGTAGGCTCCCGGGTGTGCCTGCTGCGACTGTGTGTGTGTGCGTGTGTATGTTGCTGGGTGTTCCAGCCACGACTGTGTGCGTGCGTGCGTGTGTACGCTCCCGGGTGTACCAGCCGCGACTGGGTGTGTGTGTGTGTAGGCTCCCGAGTATGCCTGCTGTGACTGTGTGTGTGTGTGTACGATCCCGGGTGCCAGCCGTGACTGTGTGTGTATGTGTGCACACGTGCACACTCCTGTGTGTGTGCGTGTGTATGCTCCCGTGGGTACCAGCTGCGACCGGGTGTGTGTGCTTGTACGTTCCCAGGTGTGCCTGCTGCGACTGTGTGTGTGTGTGCGCGCGCGCATGTACACTCCCGTGTGTGCCAGCCGCAACTGTGTGTGTGCGTGTGTATGCTCCCGTGGGTGCCTGCTGCAACTGTGTGTGTGTGCGCATGCGTGTACGCTCCCGGGTGTGCCAGCCGCGCCTGGGTGTGTGTGCCTGCTGCGCGCGCGTGTGTGTGTGTGTGTGTACACACTCCCGGGTGTCCCTGCTGGGCTGCCGCTGTACCTGGGAGTGACTCGGAAGAAGCCAGTCAGTTCTCAGCTTAGTGGTGGGGTGGCACTGGTGTGTGACAAGCGATGTCTAGGTGTGGGCTGTTGTTACACACAGTAGCGTGGGGTGGGTCTCGCTTGCCCACGTTCCCCTGGTCACGCTCACATGGGCCTGCGGCCTCAGCCCACACGCTGGTGGGACTCTGGGGTAAGGGATGGGATGTCTCTGCTCTGGGCGGAGGCCCACGTGGGAGCTGTGGCAGTGGCTGCGTGGCCAGCCCAAGGCGAATGCCTCTTGCAGGGCTGCGCGGGCACCAGCAGAGAACTGCTTCCCCCAGCTGCGCAGGTAGGGCACCCCCTGAGGCGGCTCCCCTTGCCAGAGAGCCCAGGGCTCAGGAGCAGGGCGAAGCGAGGAAGCTGCTCCTGGGAGGCCTGGCCTGGGGCCTGCAGGGAGGGGAGGCGAGGCAGCTTGCAGGCCCCAGGCCTCAGGGTTGTTTATCCCCAGCGTGCGGCTGCTGGCACCGGCTGCCCTGGCAGGTCTGCGAATGCAAAGGCTGCTGCGGATGCAGCGAGTAAACAGGCCGTGGCTGGGAGAGCGCGCAGGAAGGCTCAGGGCTAGGAAAGCAGGGTTGAGGGGCACCGATGTCGGGGAGTGGGGGGCTCCAGCAGAGCTTGGACTGCAGCCAGGCGGGGGCTGAAGTGTCTCTGCTCGTCTGGAGCAGTGTGAAGGCCAGTGCAGGGAGGCGGGGGGTGGGGCTGAGCACTGGCAGAACCAGCTGCTCCCAAGGGAGCCGGGCAATGCAGAGGCAGCATCTGCAGCGCTGGGTGTCTGGCAGACGCTGTGGGCATCCGGTCAGTGGGGCCGGCCCCTGGCGCTGTGTGTGGGGGGTGGCAGTGGGATCTGTGGCTCCTGTGGTCCCCTGTGATTCCCCCTGTGGGCGGGGGCGGAGCGTGGGCGGATGGAGTCTCTGCCCCCCCCCAGCCTTGCCAGGACACTGCGCTTCTCTGCAGTGCATCGGCCCTGGCCCCCAAGGGGAGACCCCAGCAGGCCTGGTGAAATCGGATTGAGGTGGAGGCAGGAGCTGGGTCTAATCGATCGGAGTGGGAGCCTGGCTCCTCTCTGGGCGGTAGTGGGAGTGGGCAGGCTGGGGAGACAGCCCCAAGGGTAGCCGTGCTGCTAGCCGCCCGCCCTCTCATTGCCTCTCCCCCACAGGCCGGAAGTTCATCATCGCCAACGCCCGGGTGGAGAATTGCGCCGTGATCTACTGCAACGATGGCTTCTGCGAGCTGTGTGGCTACACACGGGCCGAGGTCATGCAGAAGCCCTGCACTTGTGACTTCCTGTACGGGCCCCGCACCCAGCACAGCGCCACTACCCAGATCGCGCAGGCCCTGCTAGGCTCCGAGGAGCGCAAGGTGGAGATCTGCTTCTACCGCAAGGATGGTAGGGACCCCCCTGGGCTGTGCCGTCATGCCGTGGGGCTGGGTGTGGGCACATGATGCTGTGCCAGGGGGCTGGGCATGGGCATGTGGTGCTACGGTAGGGGGCCAGGCGTGGGCATGTGGCACCGTGCCGCAGGGTGAGGGTCCGGGTGTGGGCACGTGGCGCCGTGCTGCGGGGTGGGGGTCCGGGTGTGGACACGTGGCGCCGTGCTGTGGGGTGGGGGTCCGAGCGTGGGCACGTGGCGCCATGCCACGGGGTGGGGGTCCGGGCGTGGGCACATGGCACCGTGCTGCCGAGTGGGGGTCTGGGTGTGGGCATGCGGCGCCATGCTGCTGGGTGGGGGTCTGGGTGTGGGCATGCGGCGCCTTGCTGCCAGGTGGGGGTCTGGGTGTGGGCATGCGGTGCTATGGTGTGGGGTCGGGCATGGGCACGTGGTGCTGTGCCAGAGTGTGGGCACGCGGTGCCGGGGTGGGGGGCTGGGCTGGACAGGGGGACACAGCGCCATGCTGGAGTGGGGGGCTGGGTGCGGGCACGCAGCACCCCTCATGGGGGTGGGGACTGGGGGGACACAGTGCCGTGTGGGGGTGGAGGGCTGGGTGCTGGGACGTGGCTCTCCTTGTGAGTGTGGGGGAACGCTGCACCATGCTGGGAGTGGGGGGCCTGGCTGGGCGGGGGGACACATTGCCTGGCATGGGCATGGAGGTCCGGGCATGGGGATGTGGTGCCTTGGGTGGCTGTGGAGGTTGGTGGTGTGGGGATGCAGCCCCACTTGTAGATGTGAAGGGGGAAGGGAGGAGGTGGCACCCTTCTGCCTCAGCACTGAGATGACGGTCTGGTCCCAGGGCTGGTGGGGAAGGTGTTCGGAGCTGGTCCCAACCTGCCCCCCGGCGTGCGCCGTCTCTGTGGGGTGGCAGAGCCTGTGCTGGGTGGAGGGCATGATCGCTCCCATGAAGGGTGGCGGCCGGGGGGCAGGAGAGCCATGGAAAGGCAGGCATCAGCCATTGTGTCCTGCCCACGGGGCCCAGCGTCCTGGGGTGCCTATTGGAGCAGGGCATTGGGCTGTGGGGTCCCATGTTCTGTGGCAAACCCACAACACTGGGCTGGCCATTTGTCTGCAGGGGAATGGCCCCAGGTCCCGAACAGCCGGTCCCCCGCCCTGGGGCCCGATTGGAGGTGGTGCCCCCTAGAGGGGAAAGGTCCCATGTCCTGTCCCGCCTTCCAGTGCCAGCCAGTCCCCTCCCATGACCACTTTCCAAGCAGGGAGAGAGAGCCCAGGGGCCATGGGGGCAGGTGTCACGGAGTCCCCGGGCGAAGCTCTGGAACTGCTCCCCACAAAGCCAGGCAGGACTTTGGGGAGCCTCCTCTCCCTTGGAGCAGACTTGTTCAGGGCAAGAAGCTCACACGTCTTCACCTCCTGGGTCTCTCCTTGGAGCATTCAGCATCCTCTGCCCCTCCGTGGGCTTCCCACAGCGAGCCCACCCAGGCGGGGTCCTGGGGAAGCCACAGGGTTCTGCACCCCCACTTTGCAGTCAGACGTGACTCTCAGCCAGCCAGTAAAACAGAGGGTTTTTTGATGACAGGAACAGGGTCTAAAACAGAGTTTGTAGGTACAGAGAACGGGACCCCTCGGCCGGGTCCATTCGGGGGGGCAGTGAGCCAGACCCCCCCTTCCCCCCGTCTGCACTTCACTCCTCGTCCCCAGCCAGCTCCAGACTGAACCCCCTCAGCCCCTCCTCTCTGCTCAGCCTCTTTCCTGGGCCAGGAGGTCACCTGACCTGTTTGTTCTCCTCCATCTTTAGCGTCCCCTTGCGGGGGGCCGGGGAAGTGCCCGGGCTATTTGTTGCTAGGATACAAAGGTTCAGCCATTTATGCACGCTGGAGACTTAAGAACTGCATAGGGGAAACTGAGGCACCCGCACAGTATTCAGCGGAACCATTAAGTACAGTCCCACTTCGTCCCAGCTGGGCTGTGGGGTCCCCATGCCTGTCCCTCTGTGCTCTTGCAGGCTTACCCACGGCACTGCCTGGTGGCGATTTATGATTATTTGTGTGCGTGTGAAAGCCGCCGTCCGTCACAGGCAGACAGACCCTTGAGTTAACGGCCTGCTGAGGCCAGGCGGCGTGGTGTGGTGTGGCCATCAATCAGCGGTGCTGAGGCTTGCTGCAGGGTGGGTGGCGCCCTTGGCCCGACGTGCACACAGTGCCTGCACTCCCCAGCACCTTCCAGCACTCAGAGGGTGAGAACCATGGTCCCCACGTGGCCCTGTGTAGCACGCAGTGTGTCTGGCGCCCCGCCCTGGGGCACTGCCCTCGCCGGCTGGGAAAGAGCAGCCGAGCCAGGCACCCACCAGGGTCTCAGCCTCCTGCCCAGTAAGCCCTGGTCTGGCAGTGGGGTGGGGCAGGGAAAGGAGAGCCAGGCACCCCGTCCCATTCTGTGGGGCGTTGCTCTTCCACCCACGGCTGGCTGGGGGACCCTGGGCAAGTCCCTCCCTGGCTGGAACCTGGGGCTGATGTGCCGGCCCTGCCCCAGATCGTGGCACAGAGCACTGAGCCTTGCTGTAGCCTGTGGCACTGGGCAGCCTGTCATGAACCTGCTCTAGTGCCACTGTCCTGCTGGTGGGCGGGTGCCCAGCGAGGCCAGACTGCGGCGTGGGAGCAGTGGACAGCTGCTTGGAGTGTGATGTGCAGCTAGCTCTGGGGAGGAGGGCTGCCACCAGCTGTGCAGGAGAATGTGGCTGGGCCCGAAGCCATGGCTCAGGTCTCGCTGTGGGGGGCTGCGGGGTATTGCTGCCCAGGCTCAGCAGGTGGGAGCGGAGATGCACACGTGACCCCTGCAGTGTGGGGCAAAGTGGGTGTTGTGGCCTAGGGCTCTGGCCTTTTGCTTGGTGCTAGGAACCATCCTCCTGCAGGCCCCATGTGAGCGCTGGGGGGTGGCTGCAGGGCCTGGAGCACGTCCCTGCGGGGGAGCCAGCCCTCCCACACCAGGTGTCTCTGCTCTAGCCCAGGCAGCTGCCTCCGGCTCTCAGCAGCCTTCCCCGGTTCCGGCCAGCAGCGTAAACAGATCTGGTTCCCAGCTGCCGGCCCCTCTTGGCTCTGCACCCGCAGCGGGGACCTGAGGACAACAGGGGCTGGGGGGCAGCTTGCGGGGGGAGTGTCAGGGGTGATGAGCTGTGTCAGGGGCAGGCCTGACAGTCTCACTCCCAGGCTCCTCCCCCCGTAAGTCAAGGGGGTCCCGCTGTGAGCCCGGTGCCACGGGAGCTGCTCTCCCGGGCCTGAGGGGGCAAGGAGCTGGAAGGTGGGGGTGGGATCTACTGCTGGACCGGGGGGGCTGGGGACATGAGAAGGGGGCTGTAAAGCTGGGTGGGGGGTGGGACTCTGGGGCAGGGGTAG
>NC_133770.1:1277638-1296070 GCF_003597395.2 Chelonoidis abingdonii
GTGTCTGTATCATTTGTAGTTGAAGTTATGATATTGGCTGTGTATGTCTGCTATCATTGCGCTGCAGTTCTGGTGACCACCCCGACAAGTTTGGCAGCTCAGACTAGCCTGCTTGAAGACCATTAAGGACATCAACTACACAATAAACCCACCGAGAGAAGGCAGTTACACCCGTGACTCAGCAGGGTGTGCAGTAAACTGCCCATTTGTGACTGCCAGACTCCATTTTGCGGTAATTTCCACCATAAGAACAAAGAAGTGTCCTGACAACTGGAAAAGCCTATATAAGGCTGAGGCCATCTCCATCTTGTCTTCATCCTGCTCTTAAACCTCGGAGGGACTTTGCAACAAACTGAAGCTCGCAACAAAGGACTGAACCCATCCCAGTGGGATTGGTTCAGAGACTTGAATTGAAACCTCCAGTTGACTGCCGTCACTGCTACAAGCCCGAAACTAAGAACTTTGGCCATCACGTAAGAATGATTCCATTTAAGCAATGCTAGCCTCAACCTCTACTTTCCCTTTATAATAAACCTTAGATTTTTAAGATCTAAAGATGCACAGCGTGATTTGTGGGTAGGATCTGAAAGGGTCTATGACCTGGTCGGGCTTCGGTCCTTTGGGATCGAGAGACTTTCTTTTACTGGGGTTGTTTTCACAACCAATTCATCCCAGGACGTGTGGGACGGGTATAACTGGAGACGGAGTGCTAAGGAAAATTGCCTGTGTGACTTGTGGTTAGCCGGTGGGGTGACACCGAAGGCATTTTGTCTGGGGGGCCTGTTTTGGTTTTGCTTAAGGTGGAAAAAAAGCCCCAGCCTGGCTGGACTGCCTGTTTTGAAGCGAATGGGCCTGAAAAATGGCACCTCATTGGGTCCCGCCAGAACCACTTCATCACACTCCCACTCCAGCACCGCCCCCACCAGGTGCAAACCCCAGGGTGACCAGAATGTCCCGAGTTGGGGCTTTTCTTATACAGCTCCTATTCAACCACACCACCCCCTGCCGATTTTCAACATTTGCTGTCTGGTCACCCTATACAAACCCCAGAGCTTCCCCTTGCTAGCCACCCCCTCCGCCCTGGCTTCACAGACCCTCCTCCTGCCCACATCCCCCCCCACCCAGCTTTACAGCCCCTCTCCCCCGCCCGCTAACAGACCCCATCTCTCCTGCCCCACAGCCCCACCCCCAGCGCCAGACTCCCATCCCCCACTCCAGCTTAAAGCCCTCCCCACAGCCCAGACTCCTCCAGCCCCCACTTACAGCCCCCCCAGCCCAGAGTCCCACCACCACTCCAGCTACACCCCGTCCCCTACCCAGGCCCAGCCCCCAACCCAGCTTACAGACCCCCCCCAACAGCCCTCCTCCCGGCCCAGAGTCCACCCCCGCCCAGCTACAGCCCTCCCCCGGCCCAGAGCCCAGCCCCCACCCGACTTTACAACCCCTCCCCCCCGCTACAGCCTGTACACCCTACCCCTGTCCCAGAGTCCCACCCCTACCCCCAACATTTAAAATAAGAGAGAAAAACCGGCCCACCACAGACAGCACAATCATAACCAGTAACCCATAACCTGGTCTTAGACACCTTATATGACCCCCTTTACATAAGATCTGGTGCCACTACGGGACCTTGGTTGCAACCCATGTTCTATATGGTCCCAGTTTATATCAATAACGTCACAGAAGGTCACTTACCCAGCATGCTCTGGGCCGCTCACTCCCATGACACAGGCTCTGCCCTGGTGAGGGGGCTGCTGGGTGGTGGCCCGGGGCTCCAGCTGGCCCAGTTTGCCCTGAGGCGCTGCAGGAGGCCTGCTTGCTGCTAGGCTCTGGCATGCTCGTGGCAGGGTGTCTCAGGCTGGGCACTGCTGTTTTTGGTTAACTGGCCTGGAGGCTGGCATCGCCCCGCTGGCCGAGGAGCCAAGCTGCAGCCTGCGGGTCCCTCGCCCTCCTGCCCCCTTCCTGCACGCTGGCCCTTCCACACCTCCGCAGGGCAGGGCAGGTGGGCTGCTCCTGGGGCCGAGAGCTCCCCAGCCTCAGACTGGTAGCCCCAGAGCTGAGCCACCAGGACCTGGCACCTGATCTCTGGCTCCCTCAGGCCCTAGCTTGGCAAGATGCCCTTAGATTGTCCCCTAGCTTGAGCGCTGGCTCAGCCCTGTGTGTATGTGTGGGGGAGACATGCCAAGCAGGCTCCAGGGCTCTGCCTATCCAGGCCTACTTGTAACAGGGCTTGGTGATGGAGCTTGGCTGGCCCCACCATTGTGCAGGAGCCCCGGAGAGCACAGGGGCTGGGCACTGTCTGTCCTGGGCTAGCAAGGGGAGTGCATGGCCGGGTGCACCCCCACAGACTATGACCCACACATGCAGTCGTGCATGGGAGAGTGAGACCCCCTCGGGAGGCACTGGGGATGGTCTGGCTGAGACACTTGGTGGTGGCTCCTGGAGTCAAAGGCCAGGGCCTCACGAGGCCTGTGGTTACTGTGTCAGTCGCTGCACCCCGT
This sequence comes from Chelonoidis abingdonii, assembly GCF_003597395.2. Classification (NCBI taxonomy): domain Eukaryota; kingdom Metazoa; phylum Chordata; order Testudines; family Testudinidae; genus Chelonoidis; species Chelonoidis abingdonii. The sequence goes on from NC_133770.1 coordinate 1,280,140, forward strand.
AGCGGGGCCAGGGCCCCACTGGACAGCACTGTTGATGCAGCCTGTGACTTCTTGTGCCAGACTGGTAAAGCTCGAGCTCAGCAGGTGGGTGGTTCCCCCGATGGTAGTTTTCTGTAGGACAGCCGCCCTTAGCAACGGGTTTGCTGGGGTCTCATGGGTTCAGCAGGTTGGTTTACTTCACTGTTGGAAAAGATTGAGAAGTTTAGCCCTTAAAATATTTTGTATGAAACTCCAGTTTCATTTTAAGCAGATTTTTAAAAAGAAAAAGTTCTAATTTGAGCAACAAAATCAGAAATCTGCTTTCAATAAAATACTCCCATTTTTTCAAAAAAAAATCATTGTTTTTTATCCATCCGGGAGCAGCACTGCAGCTTCCTGGCCTGGGGCAAGGAGCTGCCCTCTCCACTGTGCAGAGGGGTGCCCAGGAGTCAGTGTCGGGGGCTCCCGCCCCCCAGATCCCTCTGTCCTGGCGCTGCGCTGGGCGACGGGGACTCGAGTGGGGCCCTGACGTCTGTCTCTGTCTCTTGCAGGGCTTCGCCACTGAACCGCTTTGAGGTGGCGATTTGTGGCCTGCAGGTTTGGCTGGCGGCAGGCCCCCATGCACAGGGAGGATTGTCTGGTGTGGGGAACGGGGCCTTTCCCTGGTTGAGCGGCTGGCCCTGAGCCGGAGGAGGCTGGGCCCTCGTGCGCTGTTCCCTGCTGGCCAGCTGGGCTCCCCCTTCCCACCCTTTGGCAGCAGGGCGACCCGCTAACAGCTGTGACTGACTCTGGGCCGCTGTGGCTCTGGCCAGTGTCACTGAGCCCATCCAGCCCGGCTGAGGAATGAGGCACTGGGACAGCAGGGGGAGGGGGAGAGGAGCTGCGCTCTGCCCTGATCTCGGCTGCCAGCGTCCCTCTGGCTCCGTAGGGAATGGAGTGGGATGGCCTGGGCCTGCAGAGTGGGGCCAGCCTCTGGGGGGTTCTGTCCGGGGCTCCAGTACTGCCCGTTCCTGCTGGCAGCGCCCTGCCCTCTCGATCTCCCCTGCCCGGGGTCGGGTTCCCCTTGGTCTCCTGGCTGGGTATGTGAGTGCGGGGTCCCCGGCAGGGCAAGGGAATCACACCCACTTCCTCCTGCCTGGGCACTGGATGGGCAGTGCCTCTGTCCTACATGCCAGGGCCGCCCAGAGAGGGGGGCAAGTCTGGGGCCCCCCACGAGAGTTTTTCAGGGCCCCTGGAGCGGGGTCCTTCACTCACTCTGGGGGCCTTGGAAAACTTTAGCGAGGCCCAGGACCCCGGATCTTCTTCCTCTCTGGTCCCGCCATCAAAGTGCTGGGTCTTCGGCAGTAATTCGGCGCCTGGGGGGCCGCCGCGGGTCTTTGGGGCACTTCGGCGACAGGTCCCGGAGCAGAAGGACCCCCCCCTGCCGAATTGTCGCCGAATCAGGGGTCCCCCGCCGCCGAAGACATTAGGTCCCCTGAATCCTCCGGGCAGCCCTGCTACATGCTGGCTCGTCCCTCTGCCTTGCGCTGGACTGGGATTTGTGCCCCGTCCCTGCCTGGTCCCCTTGAGTGGTGAGCTCTGTGCTTGGCCCATGCCCCTGCAGCGAGGGCTGGGCCGGGGAGGGAGCAGGTGCCATCCGCCTTGCTGCTGGGCACCATTGGCTCTGCCCAGCCCCCTGCGGGCTGCTGACAGCCTGGGCTCTGCAGTGCTGGGCCTGTGAGCTCACGTTTGCTCCCCTAATGCTGCATGTCAGAGAGGAGCTGCACGGGGCCCTGGGGGCTCTCAGAAGTCTGTAGGGTCAGAGCTGCACCTCCGCTTTCAAACAGTCCCTGGTAGGAACGCCACGGATCCCCCTCCCCCACCAGGGCAGGGCCCATGGCCTCCCCGCCTCTGAGATGGACCCTCCGGGCACCAGCCCTCCTGCTTCAACCTGCAAATCCCACGGAGCTGGGCTCCGGGGGGGAGCCTTGTGTACTCCACGGGGCCTGATGCGCTCAGCCAGGACCTGTAGCGACACCAGGCAGCCCATCCCCCAGAGCAGGTTTGTCAGTCAACTGGACCCACCCCAGGGAAGCCGAGAGAGGCAGCGGCTCCGGCCTAGTCCGGACTGCCCAGGCCAGCTCTCCCCGCACGCGGCCAGGAGCTGCAGCATCCCTCTTGGTTTCCTCTGGGCATAGCTGCACCCCTGCAGCGCTTTACCGAAGATGCTCTCTGCTGACGGGAAAGCGGAAGCTCTCCCACCATAGCGCTGTCTGCATGGGGTAGGGACCCTCCCAGCTGCTCGCCTGAGTGCCCCCCCAGGTTCTTGCCCATCGCTGGGATCCTGCTGCCCCCGCCCCCCATGCAGGAACGCTGCCTCCCCCTGGGGGGGCTGGCATCACTGCTTGTCAATGAGTGACTCTAATGTAACTGCAGTATGCTTCATGCTTCTAAGGTGGTATTACAGAGCTTATAATCTACTGAGTGTGGTCATCCTGTTGGTATAAATGTACCGCTCTTGGATCTGGAACTGGAAATAAGAACTGTAACTCTCAGGGCCTATTGTAATTATGCAAAGTGTGGGCCATTAACGGTGGTTTGGAATCTTGATGGCTCCCATCACCCAGGACAATTGTCCACAGGTGGCTCTGAAAGTCTTCCTGTATCCATGTGTGCTGGCAAGCGGGCAATGGAGTCTTGAGTGACGTCACCACGTCACCTGAACTGGAATCCATCTTTAACCTAGTGTCTTTCCATGGAGAAGGAGGGGTGGGAACTCAGGGACAAAGGATTCCCGCCTTCTGCAAAAGATATACAAGGGGTGGAAAGGGGGAGAGGAGCCCTCCTGAAGAATCCCCTGGCTCCCACCGGAGTTGAACAAGAGCTAGTGCGGAGGGGGAACAGTTGATGACCTTTATACTGAGTAGAGCAGATTGTTTTGGGTTTAGGCTGCATGTTCCCCCACGCCCCGCTGATTTGACAACAGTGGGCATTGTTGGGGGGGAAAAAAGTCGGGACAACTGGGATAGGGCTTAACAAAGGGACTGTCCTGGCCCAAAGAGGTGTATGGCCCCCCAGCATGGGGGTTAGGTCGGTGGGACTGTCGCTCAGAGGTTACAGCCTGCCCTGAGTGCCTGTGTCTGTCGCTCTCTGGGGACAGCCTGTGTCACAGCTCAGACACCTGACACTTCAGCAGAGCCCTGCTGAGCTCCCTGCTCGCTGGCTGGAGCTTCCTACTGGGGGGGGGGGGTCAGATGTCCAGCCTTGGGGGTTCCCCCAGTCCCCTTTCAGCTGAGCTCCTTCACGGCCCCACTCAGTCGGTGACCCAGGCATCTCAGCGTCCTGCTCCTCCCCAGGAGCACCAGACCCTTTGCTGCCCACCCAGGGTCCCCGCCCGGCAGCAAGCCCTGTGCAGCTCACAGAGTTCATTGAAACATCACAGCAAGGGCCCTGTTGGTCACAGGGGCGCTGCGAGCCGGCCGTGGGGCACTGGGGCTGGGAGCTCTCAGTGGGGCGCTGCGAGCTGGGTCGTGAGGTGCTGGGGCTGGGAGCTCTCAGTGGGGCGCTGCGAGCGGGGATGTGGGGCGCTGGGTCTGTGAGCTATCAGTGGGGCGCTGGGGCTATGAGCTCTCAGAGGGATGCTGCGAGCTGGGCCATGGGGCACTGGCACTGGGAGCTGTCAGTGGGGCACTGGGGCTGGGAGCTCTCAATGGGGCGCTGCAAGCGGGGCCGTGGGGCGCTGGCGCTGTGAGCTCTCAGTGGGGCGCTGCGAGCGGGGATGTGGGGCGCTGGGTCTGTGAGCTATCAGTGGGGCGCTGGGGCTATGAGCTCTCAGAGGGATGCTGCGAGCTGGGCCATGGGGCACTGGCACTGGGAGCTGTCAGTGGGGCACTGGGGCTGGGAGCTCTCAATGGGGCGCTGCAAGCGGGGCCGTGGGGCGCTGGCGCTGTGAGCTCTCAGTGGGGCGCTGCGAGCGGGGCCGTGGGGCACTGGCGCTGGGAGTTCTCAGTGGGGCGCTGTGAGCGGGGCTGTGGGGTGCTGGGGCTGTGAGCTGTCAGTGGGGCGCTGTGAGCGGGGCTGTGGGGTGCTGGGGCTGGGAGCTCTCAGTGGGGCACTGCGAGCTGGGCCGTAGGGCGCGGGCGCTGGGAGCTCTCAGTGAGGCATTGCGCGGGGGCCGTGGGGCGCTGAGGCTGTGACCTCTCTGTGGGGCGCTGCTCCCAGTGCTACGTCAGTACTCAGCAGCTGCGGGATGGATGCTTCTTTCACCTTTGTTTATGTGGGGCCGGGGCCAAAGCCAAATCCTGTTTCAGGTCAGTGATGCCTTTGCGTGCTGAGCCTCCCACCCCCCTGCTGCCCTTTCTTGGGGAGAAAGCCCTGTGGGCGACATTTCAGTGACATCTCGAGAGGTTCAGGGTTCCCAAAAGGGCTCGGAAAGATGCCACATCAGTCGAGGCAGGAAGTTTTCCAGTCCGTTCCACCCGTTGTGTGTCTGGGGTTTGTCCCTCGTTTCCCAATATGACCCCTAAGTATTTTATCTCTTGCTGTACCCGCTGGGCCTTGGCTCTGCTAGCCTGGGATCCGGGATCTTGGACGAGCTGTAACATCTGCTCGGTGATCCTACCAACCTTCTCCCTATGGTCCCCAGGCGCCCGTGTATCATCAGTGGAAGAATTTACTCCCTTCAGGGCTTCAGGTGTCAATTTTCCCCACATTTTAACCACATGGGAGGGACAAATTGCAGGTGTGTTATGAAAACCCCAGGGTGTCACATACTCACAGGTCGTGCCCACTCGTGGCTCCGTGCGGTCCGTGGGGGGTGCCCCTTTCAGTGAGAGAGCCCTTCTCGGGGGTCCACCCTCTCTTGGGGTCCGGCCCCTCCACCTCCTGGAGCCGCACCTCTCTGAGCCTCTGCACGTCTGTCTCTGCCATGGGCCCCCTCAGGGAGTCCCCTCACTCTGGACCCCCCGTATCTCCTCACCCCCGAAGGGGTTGATGCCCCCTGTTCTCTAGCCCGAACTGACTCTCAGCCAGCGTAGCACAGGAGGGTTATTGAGCGTCTGAACCCAGCTCAGGAAACTCAGGCCTGGCCTCCCTCAGCCCAGCACATCCCAGTCCCCCTGCAGCCAGGTGGGCTCTGCCTGCTCCCCCTCTCCAGCCCCGAGCCCCTCTGCTTCCCAGCTGGGCATCTGATACCCCTGGCCCCAAGCCCCACCTCTGTCCATTGTCGTCTTGTGACGATGTGGTTCTGGCGGGACCGAACTGAGGTGCCAATTCAGGCCCAATTGCTCAAACAGGGCAGTCACAGCCCAAGGCTGGGATTTTTCCACCTCTAAGGCAAACCAAACCGGCCAGACAAAACAAAAGACTTCGTGTCACCTCTGTCTAACCACAAGCGTCCTATACTCATATCCTCTCCTCCACACTCCCTAGTTTCACCCTAGATTTTACTTCTCTTCCTCCCTTTTGACACTCCTCCTATCTCTCCCCCCAATCACACAAGCAATTCCTTAGACACTCCAGTCTCCCACGTATCACACCAAGTCCCACACGTCACGGGATGAAGTTATGAAAACCAACACCCACTAAAGAAAAAGGTTCTCGATCCCAAAGGACCAGCCGCACAGACCAGGTTAACAAATAAGGTTTAATAGGAATATTAAATAAGGTTATGATACACAAGAAAGTTGGCAGTCCATCATTAGTCACAGGGGCAACAATACAGAGTATGGGGGAGCTGGTATTTGGTTATGGTTAGATATAGTTATTCATAACATCCTGTAATTCCCCCAATCGGGTGTAGATTTGGTGGGTGGGTAAAGGTATTATAGTAGGTAGCAGTGAGTACATCGCTATCTCTAATGGGTTACCAAGTCATGATTAGGAGGCAACGAGCCGTCATGGGGATGACAGGGTGACCCTCATGTGAGGTTCTGGGGAATCCAGATCGGTTGTTAGGACCTCAGGGAATTGTATTTAGTTATGGGGTGTTGTAGGTGTTCCCCTCCCCCACCGGGGTGCTTGGATGCCCAACATACTCGGTCACTCCTAATACTGCGTGGCCGTTATGTATTCGGAGAGTCCCTGTAACCACCAGATAGTGTCGACATCAAACACTATCATGGTCCGTGCATAGCACGGCCCACCCACAGCCCCTAATACAGACGTGTTACAGGGTCCAGGGCGCTAGCGCCCCGACGATCAGGCGTCGGTGAAACCTCGAAGCCTCTTTGCCCGCAAGGTGGTCAGTTCATGGGCATAATTTTTTGAGTGTTTTAGGGCGCCTCGGTGCTCACTCGCGAAATCGCACGGGTCCTGTTTACTCGAAGGGATCGTACACGTCGACGAGGAATGATTCTTTTCCGTCTGTGTCTCTCGAGACGAATGTGGAGGCAGCGCGCTGTCGGTGCCAAGATGGTGCGGCTTGACTGCTATCTTCACCAAGTGTGGTGGATGGACCTTCACTGGCGTCTGGACGGCATGTTTGCGCAGCTTGCCAGGCTCTGGCGTGGGGCTGGCAGTTGCAACAGACGTGTAGAACAAGTGGTCTCCCAGGGTGTACCGCACTCCTGCAGCGATGTCCCGGTCCGTGACGGATGTCATAGACGGGACGCAGTTTAGTCGGGCGCGGTGTATAAGACCGTATCCGGAAGCGAGTGAGTGCCTGCGGAGGAGTGTGTGGAGTCCACTTGGGGTCATCCAAAGTCTTGTGGTCGGGTTTTTTTCCGCAGGTGTCCAGGTAAGCGCGTGACGGCGGCTTCAGGACTTCCTCTAGCAACGCCTCTGCTCCGGGGCGAACGGTGATGCTGCCCTCCGTCTCATCTAGCAGCACCAAACTCCAGCCTGCCATCCCGTCTCCAACCCACGGCAGCCCAGATGCTCCCTAGCCGGTGTGCGTGCGGCGCGGACCAAGCGAGGCATGTCCCTACCTGTCTCGGACCAATATTCGCCGTCCGAGCCGCTCAGAGAAAGTTGGCTAACATCCTGGCGGAGGGGCTGCGATTCGTCTCTCGGTGCAGGTTGACGGCGTTGCGGACACGCTACTTACTGTGTGTCCGGGCATGTAGAGCGAAGCAATGCGTGATGACTGCAATGTGACAGAGGTCTCCCATGCGGGGGACGTTCGCCACCGGCTGTGAGCAATGATAATAGCTCGTTCTGATCTGTCTGGCGGCATGGGACAGCCTTTTTGGACAACTGCTAGGATGGTGTGTCGCTTTTGAGGGCACTTTGTTCCGAACTCTAGGACGAAGCGATGCGGGGATCAGGAATTGAGGGCGTTGATCTTTTGCCTGGCAGCACGATGCGTCGATCTTGCAGGCCTGCAGGATTCCAGATGGTGTATTGGTCTGCTGGACAGTGGTCGACCGTCGGCCGTGCTAGTGTTGTACGCCTGATCTCTCGGCCAAGGGTACGACGGGATCACCTGGATCTGGTTCCGTCAGCCAGCACTGGCTTTTTTTCCGTGATTGCAGGGACGCGCTGCATTGAGCGGAGGACCGTCAGTCAGCGGCTTCCCGATGGTGTTGGAGCATGCCTGGGCCTCCGGGTCCCGCTCTCAGCAGGTCATCGATAGGCCAAACGCGTCACCTTCGCCGTCAGTCGAAGCATCAGCACCGTTGGAATCGCCGCAGAGTCCGCTCCTGCGAGGTGAAATGATGGCTGAGGGGGCATGCCTGACTAATCACTCCTTATGGATACGGTGATCTCGTCGGTATCCCCTCGACGAACAGAATTAACTGTGGTGTGCAGGTTCGTAAGAGTTCCGGATCAGCAAAGAACGCTCGGCATCCGAACTCGTAGAGTGTGATAAATGTGTTGGTGGGGGATACCCGAAGCATTTGACGGTCGAGCACCTAATTACGCTGTTCCGCCTCTGGCTCTGTGAGGATTGTCTGGAGCAGAATTGTGCTCGATAGAAAATTCTTGACGCATGAGCCTCTGGCATCAGATCTTACACAAATCTGCTGTTGCCAGTCCTTTAGAATCAAATCTCAATAGTTTATTCAAAAAGGATAAATTGGATTGTAAGCTATAAATTTGTTTAACTGGAATCAATTTACTACAGTGTGGCAAAGTTTTTATTTCAGCCATTTTGTAGCATGTAATAAACTGCATACGGTTCCATAAGTCTTCTGAGAACATCCCGCTGGGATGGTCATTCAGTCTTTGTGCAGAGCTTCAGTTGTAGCAAATCCCTCAAGAGGTAGAGCAGACTGAAGACAAGATGAGATGAGGCTCGCTTATATACTTTTCCAGGGGAGAACACTTCTTGTTTACTGTTGAAAGTTACAGCAAAAATGGGGAGTTTGCATCACATGGCCAATTTCTGCACACCTGCTGTCACCAGGCGTTATCCCCTCCTCTCAATGGTCAATTGTGTAGGTGATGCCTTAATGCATCAGCAGGCTATGAAGCTGACACCAACTGTATGGGATCTTTCCAGTAAACAGCACAAGTTTGAAATAAACGACAGCCAAGCCAATATTTATACTTCACTACAACATGATACAGACATACAGACAGCATAATCATAACCAGTAACCCGTAACCTGGTCTTAGACACCTTATATGACCCTCTTTACATAAGATTTGGTGCCACTACAGGACCTTGGTTGCAACCCATGTTCTATATGGTCCTATTTTATATCAATAATGTCACACTTCTCTCCAGGGAAACAGGGTCACCTGGGCCTCCTCTCCCCTCTTCTGTCCTCTGGCCCCTCGGGCTGGAGCCAGCTGGTCAGGTCACCGGGGTCCTCTCCCCGCAGCCCATTGTCCTCCCACTGGCCAGAACCGGCTGCGGCTGCAACTCCTGAGCTGGGCCACCCGATCACGAGGTCACCAGTCGCTGGGGTCTCCGTCCTCCAGGCCATCGGCTGGGGTCCCGAGTTCCCTCTCTGGTCCTGTGTAGTAACAAACTCCCTCTCCCCTCCCCTCATTAAACCAGTAACACCTGGGGACACTGAGTCCCACCCCCTCTGCATGCAGCCCACTGAAAAACATGGAAAGAACAACAAACTCCCCCACTTGGTCACACGGGGGACCCCTGTGAAACACAACTGTTGACCCCTGTAAGTGAGCCCAAATTTGTATCAGGACTCAGGGTGCAAGGGGATGGCAGAGAAGGTATTTGCTACGTCTGTCACTGAGAACCACTGTCCTCCTGCTGCTGAGTGCAGTGACTACTTGGTATTGGCCGGGGCAGGGGCAGGGTTACTGCATTTTATTCTCTAAAATCTACTGTACTTCTCCAGGTCTTCCCACCCCCTTTCAGGACAGGCCAGTCGGGGCGGTGTTGGTACTCGCCATGTGCCCAGTACCACCCTGTTCCAACCACCTTTCCATGGTAGATTTTACTCCTTCCTCTGCCTCCTGAGGATACTGACGCTGTGGAGGGGGTCAGGCCCTCAGATTAAAACCTCAGCATCAATTTTCCCACACTCCAGTTTATTTTCAGCCCATACGCTAGGTCACTTCTTTGGCTTGCCCTCCTTCCGGGGCCCTTACAGCCCACACCTGTGTACAGCATTTAATTGGGGCGGGGAGGGGGGAAGGGTCTGCTGGCCCTTCACTGTTTGCCCAGAGGAACCTATTGGTTAAATCCACAGCGAGTCTCCCCTTGTAAAGGTAAAATGTTCCCAATATTCCATCCTCCTCATTCCTAGTTGGACCCCGCTTCTGAACACATCGCTCCCAGTTCCCTCTACGGGTCAGCATCAGTCTCGTGATAAACCCTTTCATTGTCTCCTCTGTCTGTGATACTAGCTGTGCTGAATTTTCTGTTTCTACAGCATCCCCGGGAAGCCACTGCTCCCCAGTCACATCAGTTAGCATAGTGGGGTGTGTTTGTCCCCCTAATCTCCCCATCATTGCCCCTGCAATGGGACACCCCCATTTCTTGTACTGTATTTGGGCCACTACCTCAGGGGGAGTCCAGGGAGGTGGGCACTGCTATTGGGGTGGCGCCAATGGTTTGGGGTCCGTTCTGAGAGTTACAGGAACCCTCTTGCCTCTCTTAACTGGGCAACCCTCTGCAGAACTCTCTTGTGAGCTTCCCGTCCCATTTCTCTTCTGGTTCCCCTGCCATCCTGAGCTCCCTCCATGCCTCTCCTCTCAATGTACCTTTCCCACCTTCAGCCAGACGTTCTCTGGTCTGCATCTGATACCCAGATCCATTTCCTCCTCTGCTGTCTCTGGCATCTCCGCGGCCTCTCCCCCTAACATGCCACTCTGCATCTGGCCCTTTCCCCCGTTCGTCTTGGAGATCTGGGGGCCCCTTGTTGGCAAAAGTTACCACCTGGATGGGTTCCATTCTCCTGTCCCTATTTCCTTATCTCGCATGTCCCTGCATGTCTCCAAAAACTATAGCTGCTCGAAAAATCTCCTGTTTCAACTCCGGGTATCCTCTAGCTGGATCTCTGGGTCCTAAAATTACCTTCCTTCTTGAATTCAAGCTGTCTAGCTTTTAGGACTGCACTGTTAAAGTATTGAAATCCAGTGGGGTTCCAGTTCCTACTGGCACAACCCCGGCCACCATGGCCAGTATCTCCTTTTTAGTAACATACGCTTCCGGGGAGTCACAGGGCCCTGTTCTGTGCCATAGACCAATTTCCCCAGTTGTTGGGCGGACACCCCTACCTTCATTACTTCCTTCGCCCAGTCCCATCTGGGGCTCACACCTGGCCGCCCCTCAGCACTGCGTATTACTGCCAGTCAGAAGCACCAGTGTAGGCCTGGGCTTGGGTGAAAGTAACTTCCAGGACTTCCCAGTACTGCCGGAGTCCGGAGGGAGGCATGGCTTCAAGCGGAAGAGGCGTGGCCTTAACCAGAAGAGGCAGGGCCTCTCAAGATTTAAAGGCCCTGGGGCAGTGGCTGTGGTTGGGAGCCCCAGGGGCCTTTAAATCAACCCGAGGCTCCAAGCTGCAGAGGTGACTGGGAGCCCCTGGGGCTCATGGACAAATTAAAGGGCCCGGGAGTCTGGCCACCATGGAGCTCCGGGCCCTTTAAATCCACACCGCAGCTCCGGCTGGGATTTAAAGGCAGCCGTGGGAGCCCCGAGTCTTGCCAGGCTGGGGCTGGGATTTAAAGGGCTCTGGGCTCCCTGCGGCGACGGCAAGCTCCGAGCCCTTTAAGTCCTGGTCCCAGCCTGGCCACTGGAGCTGCAGGCAGGGTTTAAAGGGCTCAGAGTTCCCCGCAGCTGCCTGAGCATCCCCCAGCTTCAGCTGCAGTGCAGATCCCTTGCCATTCAGGTTTTTTACTGCCAGTCTCAGGTGCTCACGCTCTCCTGTTTTCTCAGTTAAAGCTGTTGCATTCTGTAGTGCTGAAGCTGCACTGCACACTGAGGTGCCTTATACTGAGCCAAATTCTCCTTAACTACATCCAAATGGAGTCTGTAATCCTCCAGTTGCCTTTCCTGGAGCGCTCCCAGGCTGGAGAGATTAGTGACAGCTTTGCACAGTGCCCACCCAGCCGTGCTTTGATAGCCGCAGCCTTTGGCTTGGGTTTCACGCACTCACAGAATGCTTCAATCCCTTTCCAGGAGGACTCAAGGGCATCTCTCCCCTGGAAGGACTCTTGTCCCCATGAGCACGTTCCTCTTCTGCTGCCCATTTAGCAAGGGCAGGGGTGGGTCTTCAGCTAACTTCCCCCCACCTCCTGGTCCCTTTGCTTTGTTTCCTTTCCCTCCTGTTGCTTCAGGGTGAACATTCTGCCTGGCAGATAACAACCCTTTCTGACAAACTGTCACTGCTATTGCTGTGTTAGGTTAGATTAGTTCGGTCTGAATGACCTTCCACTGCCTACATTCTCCACCATAGCTGTTACCTGCACAAACTTGTCTGTTACTCACGCACTCTAGGGCACCCACTTTACTGCTGTGTGGGCTCAAGGCATAACCTTAAAAAGGGCTCTAGAGGTGATCCAGGCAATTACAGACCAGTAAGTCTAACATCAGTACCCGGCAAATTAGTTGAAACAATCGTAAAGAATAAAATTGTCAGACACAGAGAAGAACATAACTTGTTGGGCAAAAGTCAACATGGTTTCTGTAAAGGGAAATCGTGTCTTACTAATTCATTAGAAAGCGACAGAGTCCTGTGGCACCGTACAGACTAACAGATGCATTGGAGCATGAGCTTTCGTCCGACGAAGAGGATATTCACCCACGAAAGCTCATGCTCCAAAGCGTCTGTTAGTCTATAAGGTGCCACAGGATTCTTTGCTGCTTTTACAGATCCAGACTAACACGGCTACCCCTCTGATATTAATCTAATTGAGTTCTTCAAAGGCTCAACAAACACGTGGACAAGGGGATCCATGACATAGTATACTTAATTCCCAGAAAGCTTTGACGAGGTCCTCACAAGGCTCTACATAAATAGCGTCATGGGATAAAGGGAAGGTCTTTCAGGATTGAGACACGGTTACAAAGACAGGGGACAAAGGGTAGGATTATGGTAAAATTCTCAGAATGGAGAGGCAACTAAGTGGTGTTTCCCCAGGGTCAGTCTGAGGACCAATCCTATCAATTTATTCACATAAATGACTGGGAGAAAAGGGGTAAAAATGAGGTGGCAAGTTTGCAGATGATCTTTGTGACGAAACTGGAATTTCTTAATGTTTCTCTGAACTGCTGTTGGTGCATTCAAGTGTCCTATGCGTTCATAATATCTAGGTGGTGGGATAAGGGTGTGGGTGCTTGCTTGATGGGAAGGGGCAGTGCACTAAATGCCTGGCACTCTGTCTCCTAGCAACTGATGGCCCTGGGCCCCTTCTCTGCGAAGGTGCCAGCTGAAGGTGTCTTGGAGACAAGAGTCCAGGTGATCTCCTGGCCTGGGAAGGGCTGAGAGCAAGAGAAGGAGCTGGAGGAGGGTTGTTAGTCTGGAGCTTGCTGGGGACGAAGAGTTGAAGTGCAGACGTGGGGGTCTGGCTCACTGTCCCAGCAGAATGGACCCGGCCCGAGGGGTCCGGTTCGCTGTATCTAAAGGCTTCCTGGCTGTAACCTGCATTCCGTTGTCGGCAATAAACTTCTGTTTTAACTGCTGGCTGAAACATGACTGTGAGTCCAGGCGGAATGGGATGCAGGACCGGACTCCCCCCTCCGTGGGAAAGCGCATGGAGGGGCAGAGGATGCTGATGCTCCAAGGAGAGACCCGCAGCAGGAGGTGAAGCCGTGTGAGCTTCTTGCGCCTGAACAAGTCTGCGTCCCAAGGGAGAGGCGGCTCCCCAAAGTCCTGCCTGGCTTGGTGGGAGGCAGAGTTCCAGAGCAATCGCCCAGGGACTCCGGACAATACTAAACCTGCTCATGACAGTTAAGACCAAGCAGGAACTGGAGAGAGCTTCAAAAAGATCTCGCAAACGAAGTGATTGAGCGGCAAAATGACAAATGAAATGTACATGTGGATAATATAAAGCATTGCACTTGGACGAAATACCTCTAGCTACAACAATGCAATATGATGGGGGCTAATTTAGCTACAACGAGTCAGGAAAAAGATCTTCGGCGTCATCGTGAAATGAGTATTTCTCTGAAGACTGTCCACGCATGCGCAGAGGTGGTCAAAAAACAAACAAGATGTTAGGAATGCATTAAAAAGGGGCACGAGATAAGACATGAGAATATCTTAGGGCCCCTTATATATATCCACGGTACGCCACATCTCGAATACTGTGTACAGAAATGTGGTTCCTCCATCTCAAAAAAGATATTTTGCACCGAAAAGGTTCAGAAACAGGGCAACTAATGATTAGAGGGTTTTGGAGAGAGGGTCCCCATAGAGCGAGAAGATTAAGAGCGCTAAGGCCCTTCAGCTTGGAAAAGAGGAGACTAAGGGGGGATATGATAGAGGTCTATAAAATCATGAGTGATGTGGAGAAAGTGGATAAGGAAAAGTTATTTACTTGTTCCCATAATACAAGAACTAGGGGTCACCAAATTAAACTGGTAGGCAGCAGGTTTAGAACAAATACAAGGAAGTTCTTTTCACGCAGCGCACAGTCAACCTGTGGAACTCCTTACCTGAGAAGGTGGTGAAGGCTGGGAGTATAACAGCGTTTAAAAGAGAACTGAATAAATTCATGGTGACTATAACAGGGTTTTCAGGGACTTTTCCCAGTGAAAGAGCCTTGCACAGTAATATCCTTATCCTCTATTTATTAACAGTTACCAAGCAGAATACACACGCTAAGCACACAGCGCCATGCTCACCAATGCTGATCAGGCAGGCGGACTTTCCCTGCAAGGTCCGTCTTGTCTGGATTCTGGGTGCTGCATGTCACGGTCGGGCAGAGGATTCTTAGCAGCTTTGATCTTAGGCTGTGGCTTAGAGGTGAGTTCTTCGTCTTCCAGGTCTTTCCTTCTTATCTTTCTGTTCCTTCCGCTGGTCTCCTCCTTGGACCCCAGCTTATATGGTGACACTTGAGTCCTGCTTAAGCTGCACCTTAGCCAACCATTTCACTAAATGATTCCTAACCAATTCTGTAACCAATCCTGACATATTGTCAAACAATCCATTAGCCAATCATACCCAGCACCTTCATTGATTTACACCTAGCAAAATTAGTTATGTAACAGACACACTCACAAACCAGACAGAGACCAGACGGATAAACCGTAGAGAAATGGGGACCATAAAGACAAAACGATAATAAGGTAGGGATTTCACAGCAACACCTGTTGAGAAGTGATTTCTTGCCGGACGGATGCCGTCAAACAAGTTTTCTTTAACCACCTTAAGCTTCGTTTCTGTATCTGCTGATGGTGGGTGCTACTCGGACAGGAGCCTTCTTAATAGCCCGATGTTACCTTCTTTTAATGTAATTTAAGTGGAATGTGGGGATGTGACTTTCTGCTTCTTGGCTGATGGCTGGTGCTCTCTGGATATGGCTGCAGACAAAGGCCTCAGACCTTAAACTGTGGCTACAGGAAAAGGCCTTATCTTAACAGCTCTGTGGTGTCACTGGGGCTGTGAGCTCTCAGTGGGACGTTGAGAATGGGGCTGTGGTACGCTGGGGCTGTGAGCTCTCAGTGGGGTGCTGTGAGCGGGGCCGTGGGGTGCTGGGGCTGTGAGCTCTCAGTGGGGCAGTGCGAGCGGGGCCATGAGGTGCTGGGGCTGGGAGCTCTCAGTGGGACGCTGTGAGTGGGGCCATGGGGTGCTGGGGCTGTGAGCTCTCAGTGGGGCGGTGCAAGCTGGGCTGTGGGGCGCGGGGGCTGTGAGCTCTCAGTGGGGCGCTGCGAGCGGGGCCGTGGGGCGCTGGGGCTGGGAGCTCTCAGTGGGACGCTGTGAATGGGGCCATGGGTTGCTGGGGCTGGGAGCTCTCAGTGGGACACTGTGAGTGGGGCCATGAGGCGCTGGGGCTGGGAGCTCTCACTGAGGTGTTGTGAGCAGGACTGTGGGGCGCTGGCGCTGTGAGCTCTCAGTGGGGTTCTGTGAACGGGGGTGGGGGGCGCTGGGGCTCGGAGCTCTCAGTGGGGCGCTGGCGCTGTGAGCTCTCAGTGGAGAGCTGCAAGCGGGGCTGTGGAATGCTGGGGCTGTGAGCTCTCAGTGGGGCGCTGGGGCTCGGAGCTCTGTGGGGTGCTGGTGCTGTGAGCTCTCAGTGGGGCATTGCGAGCAGGGCTGTGGGGCTCTGGGGCTGGGAGCTCTGTGACGTTATTGATATAAACTGGGACCATATAGGGACCAAAGAGCGTCGCGGCAACCGCCCTGCACACTGCCACCGAGAAGCGAATCGGCAGGCCTCCCTCCAACCAGGATGTAGCACCTTTCCTGAGCGGCTCCCTGGACGGCGAATTCGGCCGAGACAGGTGGGACATCGCCTCGCTGTGGTCCCGCACCCTCAACGCCATGCGCTGGCTAGGGAAGCGTCTGGGCTGCCGCTGGGTATGGAGCGAGGAGCGGCAGGAGCTGGGAGTTCTGGTGCTGCAGATCGAGACGGAGGGCAGCATCACCGTCAGCCCCGGAGCCAGAGGCGTGCT
>NC_133770.1:1319216-1331487 GCF_003597395.2 Chelonoidis abingdonii
GGGGGAGATCGGGGGGGGGGTAATCGCTCCTCTGGGTGATGGGGAGATCGGGGGGCATTTTGCTCCTCGGGGGGGAGATCGGGGGGGCCCATCATTCCTCTTGGGGTGGGGAGCAGGCTGTGCACTGATGGGGGTCTCCCTGGACAAGCGGAGCCAAGAGAGCCTAGCCGGACGTGGGGGGTGACAGCAGGGACGGAGGTTCTGCCAGCTCTCAGGGGGTCGCGGGAACAGCGGTGGCTCCTGCACCCGAGTACCCTGCATACTGACAAGGTAGGCCGACAGCCAGACGACGGAGCCAGACCCAGGTGCCCACAGCCGGCTGGCTCGGGTGGCAGAGGACCCTGCTCAAACCCTTCCACTGGCCCAGAGACGGCCTAGCGCCAGCTAACGAAGTGAACCTGGCTTGTGCCCTGCCGTGGGAGTGGCTCTCGCCGGGGCCTGGGGAGGGGCCCTGATCCGCGAGCTGCCAGTTCCCCTCAGGGCCTGCCCAGGGGACTCGCTGCTGCGGAGCTCACGGGGGTAGGGGCAGCGCAGGGAGCAACTCCCCCGAGAAACCGTCCCCCAACACGGCCCGCTCGCAGCGCCCCACTGAGAGCTCCCAGCCCAGTCCCCCACGTACCCGCTCGCAGCGCCCACTGAGACTCCAGCCCCAGTCCCCAGGCCCGCTGCAAGCGTCCCACACTGAGAGCTCCAGTCCCCATCCCCCCACGCCCCGCTCGCAGCGCCCCAACTGAAGCTAACAGCCAGACAGCTCGGGCCCCCCGAGGGAGCTATACCCCCCGATCTCCCCACCCCCAGAGGAAGCGATGCCCCCTGTTCTCTAGCCTGGAGTGACTCAGCCAGCGGAGCACAGGAGGGTTTATTGAGTGTCTGAACCCAGCTCAGGAAACTCTCCAGCCTCAGGCCTGGCTCCCTCAGCCCAGCACATCTAGGTCTCTCCAGCCTCCAGGGGGGCTCTGCCTGCTCCCCCTCTCCAGCCCAGCACATGGGTCTCGGGCTGGGGGGGCCTTGCACGCCTCCTCCCAGTACATCCAGGGGGCTCTGGTTGCTCTGTGTTCAGTCCAGCAGCCCCCTCCTTCCAGCCGATCATCCGATATCATCTCCCCCAACAGCTCCTCCCCTGTCCCAAGTAAACAGGCTGCCTGGGCCTCTCCCTTCCATCCCCTGTCCCCTCTGGCCGGCTCAGCTCTGAACCGGCCCCTCTCGCCTCGGCCCTTTGTCCCCCTCTGGCCGGAACCGGCTGCTCGGGTCGCCGGCCCCTCTCCCCTCGGCCCTTTGTCCTCCTCTGGCCGGAACCGGCTGCTCGGGTCACCGGGCCCCTCTCGCCTCAGCCCTTTGTCCCCCTCTGGCCGGAACCAGCTGCTTGGGTCGCCGGCCCCTCTCACCTCGGCCCTTTGTCCCCCTCTGGCCGGAACCAGCTGCTCCCCTCCCGAACTGGGCCTCCCGGTGCCCTCACCAGGTCACCAGTTGCTGGGGTCTCCATTCTCTAGGCCATTGTCCTCTGCAACACTAAACTTCCTCTCCACCCCTTCTGCATGCAAACCATTGAGAACCCATGCAACTCCCCTGCTGTCCCCCAGCTCCCCAGGGGCAGTGGCCGTGACGTAGCACTGTTTATGTGGGGGTCCGGTTGGGGTAACAGCATGGTGAGGGGATTTTCATACAGCTGCACGGCGTAGTTACCCCGCTGTTGGTCTTGAGTGTCGAGCAAGTCGCAGACAGCTGCGTGCCATTCACATCCGGGTCTTCGGCCTGCTGGACATGGCACAGGTATCTCGCGTTAGCTCTGTCGTTCGGGGTGGGAAGCCACAGCCCCGCGGCCTCTACACTGACACCCACTGAACGCCTGTGTCAGCGGCGCTATCAGGGGGACAGTTCCTCCCCCCGCTGCAGCGACTGTGCTCTCCTGTCAGCCTCGGGGCAGCCGCACTGGGGCACAACAGCTGCACCGCTGCAGCTTTTCCAGCGTAGACCTGCCCTGCCCTGCCAGCACACAGCCCTGGCCCCGCTGGCACACCAACTTCATAAACGTGTTACAGAACATTCCCACTTTACCACCCCACATCCACCCCCGTGTCACCCAGCTCAGGCCCCATATCCCCCCCCACGTGTCCCCTGCCCTGCCCTGCGAGCACACAGCCCTGGCCCCGCTGGCACACTAACTTCATAAACGTGTTACAGAACATTCCCACCTCGTTACCACCCCACATCCACCCCCGTGTCATGTGGCTCAGGCCCCATATCCCCCCCCACGTGTCCCCTGCCCAGCCCTGCCCTGCCCTGCGAGCGCACAGCCCTGGCCCCGCTGGCACACCAACTTCATAAACGTGTTACAGAACATTCCCACTTGGTTACCACCCCACATCCACTCCCCCCCCTATCACCTGGCTCAGGCGCACAGCCCTGGCCCCGCTGGCACACCAACTTCAGTAACACATTTATGAACATTCCCACTTCGTTATCACCCCACTCACTGTCACCTGGCTCAGGCCCACATCCCCCACCCCTGGCGTGTCACCTGGCTCAGGCCACACATCCCCCCAGCGTGTCATCTGCCTCGGGCCCCACATACCCCCCACTCACTGTCACCTGGCTCAGGCCCACATCCCCCCCAGCAGGCATGGCTCGGCGGGGGCGCTAGGCGCGGGATAGGGGGGGCTCGGCGGGGGGCGCGTGCAGCAGGCTATGGCTCGGTGGGGGGCCGCTAGGCCGGGGAAGGGGCGGGGCTCGCGGGGGGCCGCGGTGCAGCAGGCTATGGGCTCGGCGGGGGCCTAGGCCGGGGAAAGGGGGGCCGGAAGGGCTCGGCGGGCGCGTGCAGCAGGCTATGGGCTCGGCCGGGGGGCGCTAGCCTGCGGGAAGGGCGGGGGCTGCGGCGGGGGCGCCGGTGCAGCAGGCTATGGGCTTCGGCGGGGGGCGCTAGGTCCGGCAGAAGGGGGAGGCTCGGCGACGGGGTGCTCTCCCCCCAGGTCGGCAGCGGCCGCTTGACTTCCGATCCCGCCGCACGGGGTAGCTGAGACGGCCTCCCCGGCGTGGGGAGGGCTGGGCCTGGCGCAGCTGCCCGGGTTGTGCTGGCGGGCAGGCTGTAGGCCCGAGCTGGTGCTGCAGGGCATGGGGTGCCAGGCCGTGCCCCGCAGCGGCATGTTGCGGTTCTGCTCTGGGGCGCGGGAGCCTGGTGGGCTTTGTGCTGCGTCCTCACCCCCTCCGCTGGGCGAGCGGCTCGTGGGGCTGGTGCTGGCGCTGGCCAGAGGAGGGCTCTGGCCCCTGCTCTCTGGCTGCAGCCGCTGCCTGGGGTCTGTGCCCAGCTGCCACCCCAGCTGTGACTCTGCACGTGTCCCTGGGGGAGGGCTCTGTGTCTGGGGGTGCTTTGGGCAGGGAGCTGGTGCCGTCCTCGCCGCTCTGGGGCTCTGCCTGAGCTGCTGGCCTGGTGTCCTGGGCCTGGGGTGGGGTGTCATGCTCTGGTGGGGGGCTTCTCTAGTGCTGCTGGTCTAGGGGGCCGTTGTGTGTGGGTCGGCAGGAGATGGGGCCCTGCTCCGCTCGGGATGTGAGCACTGCAGCTTCTGGCCACCTGGGAGGGGTGCATCCGACGAAGTGGGGATTCACCCACGAAAGCTCACGCTCCAAAACCTCTGTTAGTCTATAAGGTGCCCCAGGACTCTCTGCTGCTCTTACAGATCCAGACTAACCCTGCTCCCCCTCTGATACTGGGAGGGAGAGGGGTGTTTGCAGCGCTGCCACTGTGGGGTAGCCCGTCCCCAGCATGTCCCCCTTCCCTTCCCTGCTCAGCGTGCCTGGCTCCGGGCTTCGGGGGCTCAGTGCACGGTGGCCACACGGCTGCCCGAGAGCCAGCAGCCCATGTGCCACATGGAATTGGACCGGAGCTGGAGCCAGCGCCAGGCGGAGGATGGAATCCGCATCCTGGGCCTTCAGGCCAGCCCCCCCGCCCCCCTTGTGCCAGCCCCACTGGCTGCAGAGGGGAAAGGACCGTGTCCCCTGTTGCCCATTCTCTCTGACATGGGCTCCCTGGCTCTGGGCTCTCCTGGCTCTACCGGCCCCATGCTCTGAGCCACAGTGTGCTCAGCGGGGGCCTGTCCCGTGACACATGGCCCTGCTGCGCCGGTGGTGCCATCACATGCCACCCGGCAGCATCGTGTGTTTTGGCTGTAGCACGCGGTGCTTGGCTGGCGGGGGAGCCACCCGCTGCCTTTTCCTGCCAAGCGCAGCTCGGAGCAGCCCCTTCGTCAGCGGCTTTGGAGCTGCGTGCTGCAGAGGCCAGGCCCCAGCGCACTGGGAGTGCCCCGAGCCCAGACTCTGGAACCAGAGCACTGCTGCCCAGGAGTCAGGATTCCCTGTCACCAGCTGGGCTGCCCCAAGCTGTAGCCGTGCTGGGACCTGGGGCCCTCATGGCTGAGCCCACCCCAGGGGAGCACATCTCAGCTCTGGGGTCAACAGCCCCATATAAACAGCCCGGATCTGCACCCTGGTTGGTGGGATCTGCGCCCCAGCACTAGTGCTGGGATTGCTGCATCCCGATCAGGGGGATCCGCGCCCCAGTCATTGGGCTCTGCGCCCCGGCACCAGCGCTGGGATTGCTGCACCCCAGTCGAGGGAATCTGCGCCCCAACACTAGTGCTGGGATTGCCCCGTCCTGGTCGGTGGGATCCGTGCCCTGGTCAGGGGGATCCGCGCCCCAGTCGGTGGGCTCCGCGCCCCGGCACCAGCACTGGGATTGCTGCACCCCAATCGAGGGAATCGGCGCCCAAACACTAGTGCTGGGATTGCCCCGTCCCGGTTGGTGGGATCTGTGTCCCGGTCAGTGGGATCTGCGCCCCAGCACTAGCGCTGGGATTGCCCTGTCCTGGTCAGTGGGATCTGCGCCCTGGTTGGGGGGATCTGCGCCCCAGCACTAGCGCTGGGATTGCCCTGTCCCGGTCAGTGGGATCTGCGCCCCAGCACTAGCACTGGGATTGCCCCACCTCGGTTGGTGGGATCCATGTCCTGGTGCTAGTGCCGGGATCGCCCCGGTCGGTGGGATCGGCACCCCGGCACTGCCCCGCCTCGGTCGGCAGTTTCCCAGCCGTGCTGTGTCTATTGCAGTGGCCAGGGCTGCTAGTGAGGGCAGATGGCAGATCCTGGCTTTGCCTGACAGGCTGGGCAATCCCCATTCTCCTTGGGGGTGGCCTCCCCCCACCCCCATCCAGCTGGGAGAACCCAGACACCTGGGCCTTTCTCTGCAGCGCTGGCTGGTCCCGGAGCAGGCTGCGAGGAGGGGGAGCTGGCACTGGGCCCTGGTGTGCAGTCTGAGCATGCACACAACGTGCCCGACCAGGATTCCTCCCACAGCGTGGCCCAGATCAGTGGCTGAGTGGGCACGCGACGGGCATGCCCACCCACACCCCGGCCCTGCACTCAGCAGCCCCATGCAGGGGGCCTGGCTCACCAATCCCCAGGTCCGGGCAGGGCGTGAGCTTGTCCCTGCACTGGGTGCACGTGGCACTGGCTCTGGGCCTGAGACCGGGGCCAATCTGCCTCCCTGCCCGTAGTCCAGGGCCGCAGGGACCAAGCCCCAGCTGGGCAAAGCTGCCATCTGCTGGCCAAAGGCTGCAGGCCGGGCAGAGGGCTCGGTGTAGGGCAGCCATTCCGGGCACTAGCCAGTCACGCCCTAAGCAACGTGCTTCACCTCCATGGAACCCACCAGCCCCCTCTGCCCCGAGAGAGCCCAGGAGTCCTGGCTCCCAGCCCCCTGCTCTAACCGCCAGCCCCCACTGCCTCCAGAGCCGGGAGAGAGCCCCGGAATCCTGGTTCCCAGCCCCCTGCTCTAACCGCCAGCCCCCACTGCCGGGAGAGAGCTCCGGAGTCCTGGCTCCCTGCTCTAACCCACCAGCCCCCACGAGCTGGGATGGAACCCAGGAGTCCTGGCTCTCTGCCCCCTGCTCTAACCACCAGCCCCCACTGCCTCCAGAGCCTGGAGAGAGCCCCGGAGTCCTGGCTCTCAGTCCCCTGCTCTCACCACCAGCCCCCACTGCCTCCAGAGCTCGGAGAGAGCCCAGGAGTCCTTGCTCCCAGCCGCTTGCTCTAACCACCAGCCCCCACTGCCTGGAGAGAGCCCAGGAGTCCTGGCTCCCAGTCCCCCCTGCTCTAACCACTAGACCCCACTCCCCTCCCAGAGCCAGGAAGAGAACCCAGGAGTCCTGGCTCCCAGTCCCCCCTGCTCTAACCCACCAGCCCCCACTGCCTGGAGAGAACCCAGGAGTCCTGGCTCCCAGCCGCCTGCTCTAACCGCCAGCCCCCACTGCCTGGAGAGAACCCAGGAGTCCTGGCTCCCAGCCCCCTGCTCTCACCACCAGCCCCCACAGCTGGGAGAGAGCCCCAGAATCCTGGCTCCCAGCCCCCTGCTCTCACCACCAGCCCCCACTGCCTCCAGAGCCGGTAGAGAGCCCCAGAGTCCTGGCTCCCTGCTCTAACCCCCCAGCCCCCACGAGCTGGGATGGAACCCAGGAGACCTGGCTCTCAGCCCCCTGCTCTAACCACCAGCCCCCACTCCCCTCCCAGAGCTGGCAGAGAAACCAGGAGCCCTGGCTCCCAGCCCCCCCTACTCTAACCCCTAGCCCCCACTCTCCTCCCAGAGCTGGGAGAGAACCCAGGAGTCCTGGCTCCCAGCCGCCTGCTCTAACCGCCAGCCCCCACTGCCTGGAGAGAACCCAGGAGTCCTGGCTCCCAGCCCCCTGCTCTCACCACCAGCCCCCACAGCTGGGAGAGAGCCCCAGAATCCTGGCTCCCAGCCCCCTGCTCTCACCACCAGCCCCCACTGCCTCCAGAGCCGGTAGAGAGCCCCAGAGTCCTGGCTCCCTGCTCTAACCCACCAGCCCCCACGAGCTGGGATGGAACCCAGGAGACCTGGCTCTCAGCCCCCTGCTCTAACCACCAGCCCCCACTCCCCTCCCAGAGCTGGCAGAGAAACCAGGAGCCCTGGCTCCCAGCCCCCCCTACTCTAACCCCTAGCCCCCACTCTCCTCCCAGAGCTGGGAGAGAACCCAGGAGTCCTGGCTCCCAGCCCCCCCTGCTCTGACCCACCAGCCCTCACGCCCCTCCCAACGCCAAGGAGAGAACCCAGGAGTCCTGGCTCCCAGCCCCCCCTGCTCTGACCACCAGCACCCACTCCCCTCCCAGAGCTGGGAGAGAGCCCCAGAGTCCTGGTTCTCAGCCCCTTGCTCTAACCACCAGCCCCCACTGCCCCCCAGAGCTGGGACAGAACCCAGGAGTCCTGGCTCCCAGGCCTTCCTCTCCCCTGTTTGTAACCTCCGGGCCCTGTGAAGTCTCCCCATAACTGTGTGCTGGGGAGGTGTCTGGTGGTGAGTGGTGGAGGGGCACATGGGGGGCAGCGAGGGTCTCTGGGGGGGTGCAGGGCACAGGGAGGGGCTGCGGAGCAGCATGCTGCTGGAGGTTCCCAGTGCTCCCCGCCGCTCAGGCTGTGGTCTGGGGCCGGGTACTTGGGGCAGCTTCTCTTCCACTCTGGCTTTGGGCAGTGGCTGGCGCAGCAGGGTCCTGCTCTGGGCTTGCTAATAGAAACAGTGACCCACACCGGCCGGGTGTGGGTGCCAGGCGAGGCTGGGGGGAGCAGTACCGTGTGTGTTAGGGCAGCATTGGAGTTCTGGGCAAGTCTCCCCTGCCTGCCCTCTGTGCCCCAAGCAGCCTTGGAGGGGGTCTCCTCCAGCTTTCTGGGCAGGAGCAAGGCTCGCAGGCTGCGGCACGAGGCGGGTGGACAGACACACCTGGGCATGGCCGCCCAGGAACCGCTCTGACTGAACTCAGGCAGGACTCCGGTGCAGCGTCACTTCCCCCAGGGCACGGAGCCTTCTCAGCTTCGGCGCTTCCTGGGTCCAACCTCAAAGAGCTCAGTCCCCCTGGACGGGACCCCTGGGGAGCCTCTCCCTCCCCCCAAGGGCCCTGCCCCCCAACTCCGCAGCCAGCAGGGACTCCCAGCCGGCGTGTGACACAGACGGGTTATTAGTCATCAGGAGCCCAGCGTAGAACAGAGCTTGTTAGCACAGGAAAGCGGCAGTTACAGCCAAGCCCATCCTGGGGAGGGGGATCCCCCCGACCCCAAGTCCCAAACCAGACTGACCCCTTCCAGCAGCCCACCCTCAGTCACCCCCAGGTGCCCCTCCTCTAGCCTTTGTTTCTTTCCTGGGCCAACAGGTCCCCTGGCCTCCACCTCTCACTTGGTTCTCCGACACCTCCTGCTGATTCTTGCAGAGGATGGGCCTGCGAAACCAAGGCGCCCAGTGTCACGGAGTGGGGGGAGTCAGGGCCCAGCACCCCCGGCTTCCTGCGATTCACCGGGACTCAGGCAGCCAGCAAAGCAGGTTTATTTCATAGAATCTCAGGGTTGGAAGGGATTTGAGGAGGTGTCTAGTCCAACCCCCTGCTCAAAGGGGGACCCATTCCCAGGCCCCCTCAGGGACTGAACTCGCACCCCTGGGTGTAGCTCAAACCCCTGAGCCATCCCTCCCCCGACAGGAGGTGACAGGAACACAGTCCAAGACAGGTCTTGCAGGTCAGTCAGCGGGGCAGGTCCCTGTCTGGCCCCCCTCCATTTCCCCAGCCAGCCCCAAACTGAAAACTCTCCAGCCCCTCCCCAGGCCTTTGTCTCTTTCCCGGGCCATGAGGCCACCTGACCTCTTTGGTCTCCAGCACCTTCAGTTGGCACCTTGCAGGGGAGGGGCCCAGGCCATCAGTTACCAGGAGCAGGGTGTCGGCCATTCTCTGTGCAGACAGCATCACCCCTGCCCTCTAGGGCTCTGCAACAATCGCCCCATCCCACCACCTAGATACTTAAGAACTGCATAGGGGAAACTGAGGCACCCACACAGTATAGTCCCACTTTGTGTCACATGCCCAGTGCCCCTGGGAATGGAGGGACAGATGCACCCAGGGCTCCTGGGGACAGACGGATGCAAACAGGACCGCTGGGGTGGCTCAGCCCCGTTCCCCGCTTCTGGCTGTAGCCGTAGTTAGGCATAAAATCTGAGCACTGGGGTTCCTGGTGCCACACGGCTCCCTTTGGCCAGGAGGCCCCCTCCCAGCCATGTGGCCCCTGTCCCGCTAGGCACAGTCCCATCCGGCCAGGCAGGGTCCCCTCCAGCCAGACACAGCCCCACCCACCACTGCATGGCTGCAGTTGTGACCCTGGCTTGAGGCCTGGGGGACAGCTGGGCTGTGCTGTGGGGCCATGGGAGCCCAGGGCTGGGGCAGACAGATCAGTGAGTGGTAGGCTCCCTTCCCCATTGGCTGGGCCTGGGCCAGCTGGAGGGGGGAGGCCATGGCCGTGGGGCTCCTGCTGGCCAGTGTGGGCACACGGCTCAGCCGTCTTGCCAGAGGTGGGACCCCCAGCCCCTGCATGCCCCAGCCTGCAGCTACCTCACCCCCCAGACCCCAGCCTCTGTTGGGACCCAGACTGCAGGTAATCTGCACGCCCAGGCCCCTCAGCCCCTGCTGGGACCCCTGCCCAGTTCCCATGATCTAAACCCCGCACCCACCTCCTGCCAGGGCCCCCGGCCCCTGCGTGCCCCAGTCTGCGGCTAACCCCAGCGCCCACCTCCTGCCAGGGCCTCTGGCCCCTGCGGGCCCCAGCCTGTGGCTAACCCCTGCGCCCACCTCCTGCCAGCGCCCCCGGCCCCTGCGTGCACCAGCCTGCGGCTAAACCCCGCGCCCTGCCCCCTAGCCCCTGCTGGGACCCCTGGCCCCTGCATGCCCCAGAATATGCGAAAGCTCCCTGAGGTTGGCACATGCCCCTGCTGTAGAGCCCCCTGGCTCCACGTGGACGCCCATGTCTGGCTGCTGGGGCAGTGCGGGGCGGGAGCATGCCAAGCCATCTCTCCAGCCTGCACCGTGTGGCTGGCTGGGCTGGGATTCCCTGGGTGGGCGGGAGCTGCTGTGCCAGCTGGTGCACTGTGTGCCGGGGCTCCCTGCCAGCCATACCCTCGCTGCCAGGCAAGGCGTGAGACAGGGGAACCCGCCACTCCTTGCCCCCCACACACTCTGGGTGCCGGCAGAGGGGTTGGGCTGCGTGGCTGTGAGCTGTAGAGCCTCCTGCCCTGCCAGCAGTGTGCCAGGGACCAGCCCGTGGTGTGGGCTAGTGGCCGTGCTCTACAGCCACATCTGGGGCAAGGGAGCCTTCCCCAGCCACTACATGTTGGCTGGGCCGATAGCAGGCACCCTGCAGACTGGAGCATCGGGCCTGACTGCCCGCGCCACGTGTCCCTCTGGCACAGCACGGCTGCGGCTGCCCCAGATGGCACGTGTGCCCGGCCCTGCCCCCAGCCTGTGTGGTCTGTGCCCAGCCCCCCAGCCTGGTGCTCTGTGCCCGGCCCTGCCCCCAGCCTTGCCCCCAACCTGCGTGCTCTGCGCCCGGCCCTGCCCCCCAACCTGTGTGCTCTGTGCCCGGCCCTGCGCCCAACCTTGCCCCCAACCTGTGTGCTCTGCGCCCTGCCCTGCCCCCCAGCCTGTGTGCTCTGCACGCTGCCCTGCCCCCCAGCCTGTGTGCTCCGCCCTGCCCCCCAGCCTGTGTGCTCTGCGCCCCGCCCTGCCCCCCAGTCTGTGTGCCCTGTGCCCCGCCCTGACCCCCAGCCTGTGTGCTCTGCGCCCTGCCCTGCCCCCCAGTCTGTGTGCCCTGTGCCCCGCCCTGACCCCCAGCCTGTGTGCTCTGTGCCCAGCCCTGACCCCCAGCCTGTGTGCTCTGCCCTTCCCCCCAACCTGTGTGCTCTGCGCCCCGCCCTGCCCCCCAGTCTGTGTGCCCTGTGCCCCGCCCTGACCCCCAGCCTGTGTGCTCTGCGCCCTGCCCTGCCCCCCAGTCTGTGTTCCCTGTGCCCCGCCCTGCCCCCCAGTCTGTGTGCCCTGTGCCCCGCCCTGCCCCCCAGTCTGTGTGCCCTGTGCCCGGCCCTGCCCCTCAGCCTGTGTGCCCTGTGCCCCACCCTGCCCCCCAGTCTGTGTGCCCTGCCCCCCAGTCTGTGTGCCCTGTGCCCCGCCCTGACCCCCAGCCTGTGTGCCCTGCCCTTCCCCCCAGCCTGTGTGCTCTGCGCCCTGCCCTGCCCCCCAGTCTGTGTTCCCTGTGCCCCGCCCTGCCCCCCAGCCTGTGTGCTGTGTGCCCCGCCCTGACCCCCAGCCTGGTGCTCTGTGCCCGGCCCTGCCCCCCAGCCTGTGTGCTCTGTGCCCCGCCCCCCAGCCTGTGTGCTCTGTGCCCTGACCCCCAGCCTGGTGCTCTGCACCCAGCCCAGCCCCCCAGCCTGTGTGCTCTGTGCCCTGCCCTGCCCCCCAGCCTGTGTGCTCTGCGCCCAGCCCAGCCCCCAAGTCTGTGTGCCCTGCGCCCCGCCCTGCCCCCCAGTCTGTGTGCCCTGTGCCCCGCCCTGACCCCCAGCCTGTGTGCTCTGTGCCCGGCCCTGCCCCCCAGTCTGCCCACTGTGCTCCATGTAGGGGGCACTGGCTCTCATCTGGGCCTGGGCCGTGAACAGGTGTCGAGTGCCCGTGTCCCGTGTGAATGGGCTGGGATCTCCCTGGCGCTGGCTGTGCCAGTGGGGCTGTGTGGAGCCCAGCTGCCTGGGGTTGGCTGAGCGAGGGGTGAGCTGCCCCCTTGTCCCTGGAGAGCTCCCGGCTGGAGAAGCCTCATTCGCCCGGATTAACACAGCAGCTGTGAAAGTGCTTCGAGCGTCATAAAGCACATCCGGGGCCCCCAGCCCCACTGGTGCCCGGATGTGGGCAGCCCCTGTGTGCCGAAGTGGGGCTGTTCTGCCTGTGTTCTGTGAATGCTGCGTGGGGAGTGCTGACCTGGGAAGGTGGCAGGGGAGTTGTGCTGGGATGGCCCGGGCCTGCGTTGGGGAAGGGAGGACAAAGGACACAAAGGCTGGGGAAGGAGCCGGGGGGAGGCTGAGTGAAAGGCTGGAGGAAGTTTCAGTTTGAAGCTGGCAGGGAAATGGAGAGGGGCCCCGAGAGGGCTTGGGCTTCCCAACAGGGCTGTGGCTCCTTGGGGCCCCCAGAGGGACCTAACTAAAGGGGGTTCTGTTGTCTGTACCGGCAAGACCTGTCTTGGACTGTGTTCCTGCTTCCAACACAGCCTGCCCGGGCTGGGTGAGCCATCCCCGGGGGGCCTGCTGTGATGATGCGGTTCTGGCGGGACCCAACTGAGAGTGCCAAATCAGGACCAATTGCTCAAACAGGGCAGTCACAGCCCAAGGCTGGGGTTTTTCCACCTCTAAGGCAAACCAAACCAGCCAGACAA
>NC_133770.1:1331512-1335879 GCF_003597395.2 Chelonoidis abingdonii
GCACATTCCATTTTGCTGTACTTCCACAGTAAGAAACAGAAGAAGTGTCCCTTACACCTGGAAAAGCCTATATAAGGCTGAAATGCCTCATCTCGCAGCATTGTCTTCAATCCGACTTCTACCTCTGGAGGGACTTTGCTACAAACTAAGCCTGCACAAAGGACTTGATGACCCATCCACCGGGGATGTTCCAGAGACCTGATTTGACCTGCAGTTTACTCCATCCACAATGCTAATCAAAAGGCTGAAATCTTAAGGAACTTGCCAGATACTGTATGTAATTGATTCCATTTAATCAATCTAGCTCCTCAGTGCTCTAGCTTTTTCCTTTAGGATAAACCTTTAGATTTTAGATTTCTAAGGATATGGCAACAGCGTGGATTTTGTGGTTAAATCTGATGTATCTATTGCCGGTCTGGGGCTTGGTCCTTGGGATTCGAGAGAAAAAACCTTTTTCTTTTCCTGGAGAATTGGGTTTTCATAACCATTCATCCCAGGACGTGTGGGACTGGTGGTGATACGGGAGACTGGGGTGTCTAAGGAAATTGGCTGTGTGACTTGTGGTTAGCACAGTGGGTGTGAAACCGAAGCCTTTTTGTCTGGCTGTTTTGGTTTGCCTTAAGAGTGGAAAACCCGCCTGGGCTGTGACTGCCCCTGTTTAGGAGGCAATTGGTCTGATTTGGCACTCTCAGTTGGGTCCCCGCCAGAACCGCAATCCATCACAGCAGGCCCCCCGGGGATGGCTCACCTAACACCCGGGCAGGCTGGTTGGAAGCAGGAACACTGTCCAAACAGGTTTGCCGGTAAACATGACCAACAGAAACCCCTTTAGTTAGTCCCCTGGGGCCCCAAGGAGCCACAGCCCTGTTGGGAAGGCCAAAGCCCTCTCGGCCCTCTCCATTTCCCTGCAAGCTTCAAACTGAAACACTTCCTCCAGCCTGCACTCAGCCTCCCCCCGGCTCCTCCCCAGCCTTTGTTGTCCTTTGTCCTCCTTCCCCCAACGCAGGCCCGGGCCATCCAAGCCACAACTCCCCTGCCAGCCTTCCCAGGTCAGCACTCCCCACGACCAGACATCAAGAACACATCCAGAACAGACCCCACTTCGGCACACAGGGGCTGGCCCACATCCGGCACCAGTGGGGCTGGGGGCCCCGGATGTGCGTTATGACGCTCGAAGCCACTTTCAACAGCCTGCTGTGTTAAATCCGGGCGAATGAGGCTTCTCCGCCGGAGCCTCTCCCAGGACAAGGGGGGCAGCTCACCCCTCGCTCAGCCAACCCAGGCAGCTGGGCCTCCAAACACAGCCACTGCACAGCCAGCGCCAGGTGAGAAATCGCCAGCCCATTACACGGGACACGGGCACTCGACACCATGTTCACGGCCAGGCCCAGATGAGAGCCAGTGCCCCTTACTGGAGCACAGTGGGCAGACTGGGGGGCAGGGCCGGGCACTAGAGACACAGCTGGGGGTCAGGGCGGGGCAACAGGGCACACAGACCTGGGGGCAGGGCGGGGCGCAGGCACACAACTTGGGGCTGTGGCTGGGCGGCATCGAGCACACAGGCTGGGGGCAGGGCAAGGCCACAGAGCTACAACAGGGCTGGGGGGCTGGCTGGGTGCAGACACCCAGCTGGGGGGTCAGGGCAACAGAGCAACACAGCTGGGGGGCGGGGCACAGAGCAACATCAAGGCTGGGGGGAGGCAGGGCCCCGGGCACAGAAGCGACCAGGCTGGGGGTCAAGGGCGGGGCACACAGCACACAGGCTGGGGGGCAAGGAGCGGGGCCACAGGGAAGCACAGACTGGGGGGCAGGGCAGGGCGCAGAGCAAGCACAGGCTGGGGGGAAGGCAGGCAAACACAGGCGGGGTCAGGGCGAACGAGCACAGGGCAACCAGACTGGGGGGCAAGGAGCACACAGACTGGAGGGGGCAGGGTGGGCAGCAGGGCACACAGGCTGAAGGGCAGGCCGGGCCAAACAGGGCACGACAGACTGGGGCAGGCGGGCCAGCAGGGATACATCAGACTGGGGGGCAGGGCATGGGCGCAGAGCACTACAGCTGAGGGTCACGGGGGACGGGGGGCGAGGGCACACAGGCTTGGGGGGCAGGGCCAGCGACAGGCTGGGGGGGCGAGGCGGGCGCAGAGCACACAGGCCCTGGGGAAGGGCAGAGCACACAAGGCTGGGGGTCAGGGCTGGGCACAGAGCACACAGGCTGGGTCATGGCGGGGCTGGAGTGTGGAGTCACATGGGCCAGGCCCTGCACACTCTGCTGAGTCACCAAGCGTATCCGCCTCCTCTCAATGGGTCAATTGTGTAGGTGATGGTCCTTAATGGGCCATCAATCAGGCTAGGCAGAGCTAACACCAACTTGTCTGGGATGTTTCCCAGTAACCCAGCACAAGTTTGAAATACGGACAGCACACAGCCAATATTCATAACTTCAACTACAAAATGATACAGACATACAGACAGCACAATCATAACCAGTAACCCGTAACCTGGTCTGAGACACCTTATCTGACCCCCTTTACATAAGATCTGGTGCCACTACAGGACCTTGGTTGCAACCCATGTTCTATATGGTCCCAGTTTATACCAATAACGTCACACCCCCAACACAAAATTGATGCAGGAAGGGATGACAATGACATCCCTGACTGCATCCCAAGAGCTTCCCATTCTTGGTTCTGTCTCACTACAGCCCATGTTGGGTTAGAAGCCATATCAGTGTATAACAGAAATGGTTTACCAAAGTCATGTTTAATAACATGATTGAATCTCCTTACAAACTCAAGGTAAAACTTGGTTAACTTTTGCAGCATGGTCCCTGTATGTTTTATGTGATCTTGCCAAGAGCTAAAGAAGTTACTTTATCCATACACGCTCTGGCAAATGTTTGAACCCAATTAACATCACCCCAATGTAGATATAAATGTTGTTCATAGTACAGGAATCTTGGCATTTAGCCATGAAAGCAATATGATATTGTGCCTCAGTTTCCCTTTTCATACAGCACATTAGGTCTGGAATGTCTTTTCCCCTGTGAAAAGTTCCAATACTGTTTATAGGCATCAACTGTGGAACATCAGTGTAGCGATGTCTTTTAACATAAAAGTGTGTTCTCATGTATTCCTTTTAACATGTTTAAGGGATTTTCCAAACGATTGGGCACATTGTACATTCTTACAGCTCTTGGTAATTGCAACACATTAGTTACAAAAATTACAATTAGCAGTAACAACAAATTGATTGCAATTGTCCATTTATAATCATGTTTGTCGTGCCAGACCCTTGGACTTATACCATGGGAGTTTGGGAATTTTAGGGTTAACCTGTGGCTTCACTTTGCAAAATTCAGTTTTCTCTTTTCTCCTTGTCCTGCCAGATCACACCCTGATTTCTCTTGCTTACTCAAATTCACTGGCTGATGGGGGGGCTCTCTTTGCTAACAGCCATTAGCAAGTCTTTCTTCTCCCTGCCAGCCAGGTAATTTGCATCACCACAGACACTAGCTTTTAGATTTTCAGCTGCTGCCCGTTCCAAGGCTGGACTCTGTTTTACAGAGACACCACACAAATCCAAAGGGTTTGAGGGAGAGTTTGTTTGCTCTTCCCTGCATCCTCAAGCGCTTAGACATAAAACCATTTAGTTCTGAAACACCAGTAACTCAATCTCTCCTCAGACCTGACGCACAGACGGCTCACTTACAAAATTAGTCCTGTCCCAACACCATTGTCTTCCCAACAAGCTGGCCAAACCCAGGCACTTGGTCATAGGGCTGTTTAAATTCCTTAACAAGTTTTACTCCATTTGAGCCCGTCTCTAAGCTACCCCCACTGGATCTTTCAAAAGGAAAGTCAGTGGATCCATTCACAACAGAAAATTTTTGGCTGTTAGGAACTGAAACTTCCTTAATGAAATCACTTTCACACCCTTTAGTTGCTGAAACTGCTTGCACAGATTACCCTGAGGATTCCTTTCCCTATGAGATTCTCTAAGCAGCAGTCCACCCTTTTCAGAAGTTCTGCCCTTCCCTGCTTCACCTAGGGCTTGCTCTAAAGGAACACTTCCCTGAGCCACCACAGACTCTTTCTGGGTCCTACTTACATCCAGAATCAGCTCTGGCCCATCAGGCAGATTCCTACACAATTCCCTTTCAGGCAAACTCATAGATTCACTAGATAAAAGGTTAGAGGTACTCTCCTTTCCTTGGCAACTTTTCTCATAATCACTGGCAACCTCCAAGTTGTCAAGCTCAACACACACAAGTTTAGGAATCATTTCCTCCTTGTTACAAGTTGTTAAACTGTCAGTAGGTAACACAATTAAATTACCTTTCTGCTCTCCTTGTGCCCTGGCTAGGGTAT
>NC_133770.1:1335979-1337715 GCF_003597395.2 Chelonoidis abingdonii
GGGCTCTGGGGCTGGCTGGGACCCAGTGCCAGGGGGCAGGCAGGCGAAGAGTCTCGGGGGGAGCCGGGCTCTGGGGCTGGCTGGGGCCTGGTGCCAGGGGGCAGGTGAAGGCTCTTGGCGGGAGCCGGGCTCTGGGGCTGGCTGAGGTGTGGCACAGGGGGCAGGCAGACGAAGGCGCTGGCAGGGGAGCCGAGCTCTGTGGCAGGCTGGGGCCCAGTGCCAGGGGCCAGGCAGAGAAAGGCGCTGGCAGGGGAGCCGGGCGGTGCCGCTGACAGGGGCTGGGGCTGACTCTCTCGGTGTCCCCGCAGGCAGTTGCTTCCTGTGCCTGGTGGACGTGGTGCCTGTGAAGAGCGAGGACGGGGCCGTGATCATGTTCATCCTTAACTTTGAGCTGGTGCTGGAGAAGGAGCTGCTGGGCTCCCCGGTGAAGGACACCAACCACTGGGTGACTCCCACCAACTGGTTCCCTGCAGGTAGGCCAGCAGCGCCCTACAGCTGGGGGGCAGAGACCTCATCCTCACCCCCCTGTGAGGGGGACTGGGACTACCATAGCAATGGGTGCCTGTCCCATGGGGCACTGCCCGAGGCCTGGCACACTCCTGGCACATGGAGCTGTACACGTGCAGCCTGTGGACCCAGCGGTTCACGTCCCACAGGATGGGTCCCCCCGCTGCGCCCCCAGCCGAGCCTGTCCTGGGACTGGCTCCTCCCCAGCCCTTCACTCTGGCTCTAGCCAGGCCCTCGGCGGAGACGAATGTTTCCTGCCTGGCCCTGGGGGGCTGAGCCCAGAGCTCTGGGGGAGGCTGGCTATGGGGCTTGCTGACCCTCGCAGCACAGGTACCAGCACCGGCGCACACCGGGCATGGCCATGGTGCTGTCTGACCCACGTGGGCCCTCTGGCCCAGGCCCTCTCAGCGCCGTACGGCCTGTCAGTGCGACAGCCCTTCTCAGGGTCCACTCTCTGGGGTCACCTCCTGGGACCGCACCTCTCTGAGCCTCCAGCAGCCTGGCTCTGTCGGGACCCCTCAGGGAGTCCCCTCGCTCTGGGCCCACGATCTCCCGACCCCCTGAGGGAGCAATGCCCCCCCCGATCTCCTCACCCCCCGAGGGAGCGATACCCCCCCGATCTTCCCACCCCCAGAGGGAGCGATACCCCCCCAATCTTCCCATCCTGTGAGGGAGCAATACCCCCCCGATCTCCTCACCCCCTGAGGGAGCAATGCCCCCCCCCGATCTTCCCACCCCCCGAGGGAGCTGTGACGATGTGGTTCTGGCGGGACCCAACTGAGGTGCCAAATCAGGACCAATTGCTCAAACAGGGCAGTCACAGCCCAAGGCTGGGGTTTTTCCACCTCTAACGCAAACCAAACCAGCCAGACAAAAGACTTCGGTGTCACCCCAAAAAAAGAGAGAAGAGTCCCCGCATTGGGGACATTACAGACTGTATCTACTATATGCTAACCCATAACCAAATACCAGTGTCCCCCATACTCTGTGTGTTGCCCCCGATGACTATGACTGACATGCCAAACTCTGTGTATCATCCTTATTTAAATATTCCTAATAAACATATTGACCTGGGTCTGGGGCTTGGTCCTTTGGGATCGAGAGAACCTTTTCTTTCCTGGGGTGTTGGTTTTCATAACCATTCATCCCCAGGACGGGTGGCACTGGTGGGGATACTGGAGACTGGAGTGTCTAAGGAAATTGCTTGTGTGACTTGTGTTAGCCTATGA
>NC_133770.1:1338439-1365076 GCF_003597395.2 Chelonoidis abingdonii
AGAGCGATTGAATTTTTCGGGGGGTGGCGAGAATCGGGCTGCTCCACCTGGTGGGGGTGGGGAGATCGGGGGGCATTGCTCCCTCAGGGGGGGAAGATCGGGGGGTATTGCTCCCTGCCAGGATGGGAGATGGGGGTATCGCTCCCTCTGGGGTGTGGGAGATCGGGGGTATTGTCCCATGGGGTGGGAAGATTTGGGGGGTATCGTTCCCTCTGGGGGTGGGGAGATCGGGAGAGGTAGTATTGCCCCTCGGGAGTGAGGTGATCGGGGGGGGGTTTTCGCTCCCTATGGGGGTGCGGAGATTGGGGACGTTATCTGCTCTCTTGGGTGGGAATTCGGGAGGTTTGATTCCCTCATGTGGGTGGGGGAGATGGGGAAAAAAAGGTATATGCTCCTTGAGGGCTGTAGGAAGATCAGGGGTATTGCTCCTGTGACGTTTATTGATATAAACTGGACCATATAGAACATGGGTTGCACCAGTCCAACTAGTGCACCAGATTATCATATCTCTTCTCTTTTCTCCTCACGCCCCCGAGGGAGTGATGCCCCCCTGATCTCCCCACCCCCGGAGGGAGCGATGGCTGGAACCGGCTATTCAGGTCACCGGGCCTCTCTCTCCTCAGCCCTTTGTCCCCCACTGGCCAGAACCGGCTGCTCCTGAGCTGGTGGGTCCCCCATCTCAGGGCATTGTCTGGGGTCCTGGCTGCTTTTTGTGGTCACACCTGGTCCCCTGCAGTAGCAACCCCCCCTCCCACCCCATCCTTACACACGGAGCACACAGGGAAACTGAGGCACACAAAGCCCTAAGAATGCCCCCCCCCACCCCCTCTCCTCGACAGGGCGCAGCAAGTCCTTCAAGCTGAAGCTGCCAGCGCTGCTGGCGCTCACGGCTAGCAAGCAGTCGCTGCCCCAGGGGGGCCCAGATGGCATCATCGTGGACTTCTCCAAGCCCAGCAGCGAGTCAGGGGCTCCAGACGATGTCACTTCCTCCCTGGATAACAGCTGCCTGGGCTCCCAGCTGGAGGAGCGCCAGGCCCTGGTGGAGCTGGAGGCGGGGAGGGGTCCGCCTGGCGAAGCAGGCCTGGAGCCCCCCGTCACCCACTCGTCGCCCCGTGCCGACAGGGACCGGCTCCATCTGGACGCCTCCTTCTCCAACTGCAGCCTGTCGCGCAGCCGCTCCCGGGAGAGCTGCCACAGCGTGCGGCGCGCCTCCTCCGTCGATGACATCGAGGCCATGAAGGGCGAGAGCGACAGGCGGGGGCACAACCGCCACGGCAGTACAGGTACGGCACGCGCTGGGCAGGCAGGGCACCGCCATACAGCACTGGTACAGCACGCACACCTGCACACACACACGGACACACAGGTGCACACACATACGCACACACATGCATGCGCACACACATGGACACACAGACAGGTGCACACACATGGACACACACGCACACACATGCATGTGCACACACATGGACACACGCACACACATGCATGTGCACGCACATGTATACACATATACACACTGCAGACACACACATGGACACACAGACAGGTGCACACACATACAAACCTGCAGACACACGCACACACAGACGTGCACACACAGAAACACGGACGTGCACACAGACACACACCTGCACGCACACACACAGACAGGTGCACACACATGTACACACACACACAGACACGTGCACACACACACATGGACTCACACACATCTGCACACACACACAGAATCATGGGCACACAGACAGGTGCAGACATACACACCTGCACACACACACAGACATGCACACATGAACACACAGACAGGTGAACACACACACGGACACACAGACAGGTGCACACACACAGACACACACATACACGGACACACAGACAGGTGCACACACACACGGACGGACACACTCCTGCACACACACACACAGACAGGTGCACATGGACACACAGAGAGGTCCACACACACACACATGGACACACAGACAAGTGCACACTCACGGATACACACACGGACACAGAGACAGGTGCACACACACACTCAGACGGACACACACGGACACACACACACACGGACACACACACAGGTGCACACACACTTTTCCCTGACATAGTGCCCAGTGTGTGACCCTGCTGACCCCCAGTTGCCCCAAGCTGCCAGCGGAGCTGTGGGCCCAGCAGTTCCCTGTCCAGCCCCGCCCCCGTTAGTGCCTTGGGGAGGGGCCCAGGCTATTGACTGGCTGGGGACGGGTGGACTCCCATGGGAGGGGCCTCGCCAGGACCCTGGCCCCCAGGGAGCAGCGCTACGGCCCCCAGGCCCGCACGGGGAAAGCTTTACAGCTTTCTCCTCCCCATCCAGAGCCCAGCCCAGCCCCCACAGCCTGCCTCTCGCTCCTCAGCTGCACCCCCAGCCCTGGGGCGCCGGCACGGATCTCCCACTGAGTCCCAGGGAAGCTGGCATGGGGTCTGTCCCGCCCACTCCCAGATCCGGGGCGCCGGCACAGATCTCCCACTGAGCCCCAGGGGAGCTGCCATGGGGTCAATCCCACCTACACCCAGCCCCGGGGCGCCGGCACAGATCTCCCACTGAGCCCAGGGGAGCTGGCACAGGTCTGTCCCACCCACCCCCCAGCCCTGGGGCGCCGGCACGGATCTCCCACTGAGCCCCAGGGGAGCTGGCATGGGGTCTGTCCCGCCCACCCCCAGCGCTGGGACACCTGCACAGATCTCCCACCGAGTCCCAGGGGAGCTGGCACAGGTCTGTCCCGCCCACCCCCAGATCCAGGGCGCCAGCACAGATCTCCCACTGAGCCCCAGGGGAGCTGCCATGGGGTCTATCCCACCTACACCCAGCCCCGGGGCGCCAGCACTGATATGTCCTGCCCACACCCAGCCCCGGGGCGCTGGCACGG
Organism: Chelonoidis abingdonii; assembly: GCF_003597395.2. Lineage (NCBI taxonomy): Eukaryota > Metazoa > Chordata > Testudines > Testudinidae > Chelonoidis > Chelonoidis abingdonii. The sequence goes on from NC_133770.1 coordinate 1,341,346, forward strand.
ATCTGTCCTGCCCACCCCGAGATCCGGGGCGCCGGCACAGATCTCCCACTGAGCCCCAGGGGAGCTGCCATGGGATCAATCCCACCTACACCCAGCCCCGGGGCACCGGCACGGATCTCCCAGTGAGCTCCAGGGGAGCTGGCAGGGGATCTGTCCCGCCCACACCCAGCCCTGGGGTTCTGGCACGGATCTCCCAGTGAGCCCCAGGGGAGCTGGCACATGGTTTATGCTGCCCACACCCAGCCCCAGGGTACCGGCACAGGTCTGTCCCGCCCACCCCCAGCTCCGGGGCGCCAGCACGGATCTGTCCCACCCACGCCCAGCTCCGGAACACAGGCATGGGGCTAGTCCTGCCCACACCCAGCCCCAGGATGATGGCATGGATCTGGCACACCCACACCCAGTCCCAGGGCACCGGCACGGATGTGTACCCCGCACACCCAGCCTGGAGGCACCAGCACAGATCTGTCCCATCCACCCCTAGCCCTGGGTCTGTCCACCCCCTACACCCAGCCCTAGGGCACCAGCACAGATCTGTCCTGGCCTCACACAGCCCCACTATGGTGCACCAGACACAGGGGAGTTCGCATAGTGCCCATTCTGCCCACATCCATGTGCAAGGGAGTTGGCATGGGGTGAGTCCTGCCCACACCCAGCCCCAGAGGAGCTGATACGGGGCCAGTCCTGCCCACACCCAGCCCCAGAGGAGCTGATACGGGGTCAGTCCTGCCCACACCCAGCCCCAGGGCAGCTGGCACAGGGTGAGTCCCACCCACACCGAGCCCCAGGGCAACTGGCATGTGCTCAGTCCTGCCCACACTCAGCCCCAGGGGAGATGGCACAGGGTCAGTCCCGCCCACACCGAGCCCCATGGGAGCTGGCCCGGGGTCTGTCCCACCCAGACCAAGCTCCAGGAGAGCTGGCGTAGGGTCTGTCCCGCCCACACCCAGCCCTGGGGGCACTGGCACAGGGTCAGTCCTGCCCACACTGAGCCCTGGGGGCATTGGCACAGGATTAGTCCTGCCCACACTGAGCCCCATGGGAGCTGGCGCAGGGTCTGTCCCGCCCAGACCAAGCTCCAGGGGAGCTGGCGCAGGGTCTGTCCCGCCCACACTGAGCCCCAGGGGAGCTGGCGTGGGGTCTGTCCCGGCCACACCGAGCCCCAGGGGAGCAGCCGCAGGGTCTGTCCCGCCCACAGCGAGCCCCAGGGGAGCTGACGCAGGGTCTGTCCCGCCCACACCGAGCCCCAGGGGAGCTGAACGCTGACGCAGGGTCTGTCCCGCCCACACCGAGCCTGGAGCTTGTCTGTGCCCATGTCTCCTTGTCTCTAGGGCAGTTCCCAGAGCCGCTGCCTCCTGCCGGGGGCAGGGCCCTGTGTGCCCACCTGCCCCCGACCCTCGCGCCCTCTTCTCCTCAGGGGCCATGAACAACCTGCGCAGCAGCCTGCTGAACTCCACCTCGGACTCGGACCTGATGCGCTACCGCGCCATCAGCAGGATCCCGCAGATCACACTCAACTTCGTGGACTTCAAGGCGGAGGCCTTCCTGACGTCGCCGGCCAGCGAGCGGGAGATCATCGCGCCCACCAAGCTGAAGGATCGGACGCACAACGTCACCGAGAAGGTCACCCAGGTGAGGCCCGCTGGGGGCGCTTCCTGCGGGGAATGGGGAGCGGCTTGTGGTCTTGCCTGGCAGCGAGCTGAGGCCTGCCGGGGGCGGCTGCGATGGCAGAGTTCTGGGGCACCCGGCTGGAGAGGCTGACGCTCGCTGAGCAGGGGCTCGCCAGGGGTGCTAGGGAGCAGGGTGGGGGGCAACAGGGGGTGCTGGCTGCAGGGAGCGGCATGGAGGCTCGCTGGGGTGTGCTGGGCTGCGGGGAGTGGCGCGGGGGCTCAGCAGGGGTGCTGGGCTGCAGGGATGGCATGGGGACTTGGCAGGGGTGCTGGGCTGTGGGGAGCAGGGCGGGGGCTTGGCAGGGGTGCTGGGCTGCGGGGAGCAAGGCGGGAGACAGCGGGGGCGCAGGAAGCGGGGCAGGGGCTTGCTGGGGGGCTGCAGGGAGCAGGGCGGGGGCTCAGAGGGTGCTGGGGCGCAGAGATCGGGGCGGGGGCTCGGCAGGAGTGCTGGGCTGCGGGGAGCAGGGCGGAAGACAGCAGGGGTGCAGGAAGCGGGGCAGGGGCTTGCTGGGGGGCTGCAGGGAGCAGGGCGGGGGCTCGGCCGGGGGCGCTGGGCTGCGGGGAGCAGGGTGGGGGCTCAGCAGAGGGTGCTGGGCTGCAGGGAGCAGGCGGGGTCTCGCCGGGGGGCACTGGGCTGCGGGGAGCAGGGTGGGGGCTCAGCAGAGGGTGCTGGGCTGCAGGGAGCAGGGCGGGAGCTTGCGGGGGCGCTGGGCTGCGGGGAGCAGGGTGGGGGCTCAGCAGAGGGTGCTGGGCTGCAGGGAGTGGGGCGAGGGGCGCTATGTTGCGGGGAGCAGGCTAGGGGGCGCTTGCGGGGGCGCTGGGCTGCGGGGAGCAGGGTGGGGGCTCAGCAGAGGGTGCTGGGCTGCAGGGAGCAGGCGGGGTCTCGCCGGGGGGCACTGGGCTGCGGGGAGCAGGGTGGGGGCTCAGCAGAGGGTGCTGGGCTGCAGGCTCGGCAGGGGGGGGCTCCTCATTGGCAGTCAGTGCTGGGCCCCGTGCAGTTCCCTGTGGGCGCTGGGCAGACAGGGGCTCTGTGTGCGTCTTGTCTTCGGGGGTGGGGTGGGGGGCAAAATGTTGGCCTGATTTTTAAAGTTTAAATCTTGAAAAAATAAGCAATGTTGATGGTTCCTGCCCCTGTGACCCCGGGCTGCCCGTGACTCCCCCCTGCCTGGCCCCCCTGTGATGTGCCCTCCCCCCTGCCCGGGCTCCCCGTTACTTGCCCTCCTCTTCTGCCGGGAACAGCCCCTCCCAGGTCCTGGGCCTGTGCCGAGGGCTGTGCCAGGCCAGGCGGCTCCCGTCCCTGCCCTCTGCCCACCAGAGCCAGCTGCTGACGCCTTCGCAGCCCCCCTCCCCAGCTCCCGCAGGAAAAGCTGCATCCTTACTGCACCTCTTTGGGCTGCGCCCACAGGAGCTGCAGCCACCCTGGGCCCCAGCACTGCAGTGGGGCTGGGCAGGAGAGGAGCTGAGGGGAAGGTCAGTGGAGGTGGAGCCAGATGCCCCCTGGCACTGGGCACAGGATGCTGCCAGGCAGGTCACTGGGCCTGGCACAGGCCCGGTGCTGCAGGCAGACCCTGTGGAGCGAGGCAGCGTGGGGCCATCGGGGAGAAGCTGTGACTGCACCTGTCACCCACGGGGCTGGTCACGGTTCTCAAGAAGGGAGTGAGGGCAGCGCAGCATGGGGAGCCCCCCGGGAGGGGCATGGAAGGGCCAGCATGCCCCAACATGTGTGTGCACATGCTGAGTGACACAGCAACACAGACACATGCTCCCACACGCCTGGCCATCCTCCCAGGAACGCGTGTGCATGCTGCCAGCACACGCAGCCACACGTGTCTGCACATGCGCCCACATGGGGACCCCCTCCGAGCTAGCCCTGCTCCTGGGCACAGCCAGGGCCAGCTGCCTCTGGGGAAGGTGGGGAGCACCCAAGCACTGGGGCGCAGCGGCAGGGGGGACCCCAGCGTTCCAGCAGCACCCTTGGGCAGTGAGCTCCACAGGACTGGGCTGGGCAGGCCCCCCCCAACCCCCTCAACCCCTCCCCCTCTCCACATGGGTTCTTCCCCTCCAGCTGCTAAGGAGCGAAGCAGCCCCAGGCCCTTGGCAGTGAAATTAATTCCTGCGCCGCTGCTGGCGGCCCCATAATCCCCTCCCCCACCAGCTGGCGCTCAGCAAGGAAGAGGGTGCTGAGCAGGGCAGGGATATGGGTGCTGGGCAGAACTCAGGGAGCCAGGTGCCGGGCAGGGCAGTGGGAGCCGGGTGCCAGGCAGGGCAGTGGGAGCCGGCTGCTGGGCAGAGAGCCGGGTGCCAAGCAGGGAGCTGGGTGCTGGGAGCTGGGTGCCGGGCAGGGCAGAGGGAGCTGGGTGCCAGGCAGGGTGCAGGGAGCTGGGGCAGGGCAGGGGGAGCCAGGTGCTGGGCAGGGTGCAGGGAGCTGGGACAGGGCAGGGGGAGCCGGGTGCCAGGCAGGGCAGAGGGAGCCAGGTGCCGGGCAGGGTGCAGGGAGCCATGTGCCGGGCAGGGCAGAGGGGGCTGGGTGCTGGGCAGGGAGCCGGGTGCCAAGCAGGGAGCTGGATGCTGGGAGCTGGGTGCCGGGCAGGGCAGAGGGAGCTGGGTGCCAGGCAGGGTGCAGGGAGCCGGGGCAGGGCAGGAGGAGCTGGGTGCTGGGCAGGGTGCAGGGAGCTGGGAGCAGGGCAGGAGGAACTGGGTGCCGGGCAGAAAGCCACATGCCGAGCAGAGAGCTGGGTGCCGGGAGCCGGGTGCTGGGCAGGGGGAGCTGAGTGCTGAGCTGAGGCAGGGCAGGGGGAGCTGGGTGCCGGGTGCCAGGCAGGGTGCAGGGTGCTGGGCAGGGCAGGGGGAGCCGGGTGCTGAGCATGCCGAAGCCCGTGCGGAGCAGACGGTGCCGTGTGCAGGGCGGGGACGTTGCTGAGAGGATGCTGCGAGCGGCTTTTTGGCAGTGCTAATTCCCGGCACGGGGAACAGGCCAGGCGGGCGGGGGGCTACCAGACAGAGCCGTGAATCGGCTGCAGTGACAGCAGCCATACAAGCCAGGCCTCCGTCCACCCCTCTATGCCTGCCACATTCACTCAGGGTCACCACAGTCAGGCTAGCGCCAGGCCTGGCACACGGGATGCCCACTCTGCTACGGGGTGGGGGGGATAGCAGTGTGTGGGCTGCGATCCCCTCAGGCCTACAGCTGGGCTCCTCCATGAGTGTCCAGCCACGGCCCCTCTGGTGGGCCAGAGCACAGAGTGACCCAGGAGAGCTGCGTGGCACCTGCCTGGCTCCCGGCGTGCCATGGGGGGGTCCACCAGCCCACTGACAGGTGGGAAGGGGCTGAGGCACATGGGTGGGAGCTGGGGGATCCAGAGCATTCGCCACCCCCTGGGGTGGGGCAGGGGGGCTGGTCACATGGAGCTCCCCCCCTAAGGCTGAGATCTGCCCCCTGGGGTGAGGCGAGGGGGCTGGTCACACGAGATAAAGAAAAAAAATAACCAAACATAATGTACCAAGAGCAGATATCACAAATCGAGCTGGGTTGCCGGGAGACCCCGGGTTGCTGTGGCATAGAGTTCCCGCATTAACAGCCCTACAGTATCTTACTGAGAGTATGTATCACACCTACAACGAGTAAGCACTAGATGCCAGCACAGAGTGAAGAAGGGATGCTTGGGTGCCGGTGTGTCTAAATTATTCTAAGGACAGGTAAGATGATGCAGCAGAAGAATAACTCACTAGCATGGGAACTCCAGTGTAAATACGTGGGTGACGCCCGACCAGAGAGAGAGGCTGAGACCTCCAAAGAACATCTTCACACAAAATACTAGACAAGAGAAAGCACCAATAGCGGCAGATCTGAAATCACCAAGAAATCAAGACGGTAGACCGTGTGCAGGTATAGGGGACCGCAGTTGCTAGACGAAAAAGCCGGATGCGGGCGAGACACAGAAGGCTGTCAGGCAGTGTCTACATGATAATACTCTGATTCTACCCGTCTAAACAAGGGGCAAACCCTTAAGGACCAGCAGCGGGCTTAGTGACAATTAAGGGGTTCCCAATATACCAAGACCACAGAGCCGTAGAAATCGTGCTGCAGTGACAGCAGTCCATACAGCCAAAGCCTACACAAGTCCAATCCTCATCTCTATGACCTTGCCACTATTTCACTTTTTCAGTGGTCACCACAGTCAGGCCTAGCGCCAGGTAAGTTAGCCTGGCACACCTCTTCGGGCAGTGTCCTACTACTTCTGGTCTAAAACGGTGGTGGGGGGGTTAATTTTAGCAGTGGTGGGCTGCGATCCCTTTCAGGCCTACAGCTGTGGCTCCTCCATGAGTGTCGCGATCCACGGCCTCCTCTGGTGGGCCAGAGCACAAGTGACCTCAGGAGGCTGCCGTGGCACCTGCCTGGCTCCCGCGTGCCATGGGGGGTCCACATTTCAGCCCACTGATCAGGTTGGTATAGGGCTGTATGGTACTATAAAAAGGCGTGGTGATGTTCCCTTGGGGGACCCTCCACCAAAGTTTAGCATTTTTCTTTGTCTCTTCACCCCTTCTCTTCGAATCTTCCTTCTCCAAACCAACAACAACGTATAAAAAAAAAAAACAGCATCTTTAATCTATCTATTAATTACATCAACTAAACGACCTAAAACACTTATCTTTTATCACATCATGTCACAATATTCCCCTAGAGGTAAGGTTGCGTGTGGCAAGGGCAGCTGCGCGTGTGTCGATTGCGTTATACGATCGTATCGAACAGCATTCTGAAGATCTCACTATCCTGATCAAACAAGGCTAGAGACTCAAGTCCCCTCGCGCGTCGTGACTAAGCGCATGTGTGAGAGGCATATCTGTACTACACCTAAAAATACCACTAACCGGAAGGGCTGCCCTGCCGCAGGGCTGAGAATCCTGCCTCGTGGACGCCTGGGGTGAGGGGTGGGGGGCCTGGGTCACACAGAGCTCACCCTCATGCTTGAAATCTGGCGCCTCGTGGCATCATTTGCCAAGGGCATTTCTGCCACGATTGGCTCTCTATTTGGGGCCGAGCACCTGGACTGTGAGGGGGGAGAGTGCCCACACACATGCGGGGTGCCTGGGGGGAACCCCCTCCGAACGAGGTCATGGGCCCATGCGGGGCGGGTGTGGTCATGTGGGGAGCAACCTGAAGGCCTTGCAGCGTATGGTGAGTGCTGCCGTGGGGCTAAATCAGGGTCAGTGATGGGAAAATGGGCAGCCGCCTGGCTTGGGGCTCTCTGTGAGCCATTAGGAATAGCGCGGACTGTGAATCGAGTGGTTCTGGTGGGATACCAAACAAACCGAGGGTGCCAAATCAGGACGCAATTGGCTCAAGCACAGGGCAGTCACACGCCCAAAGGCTGGGGGTTTTATTCCACCTCTAAGGCGCAAACAAACCAGGACAAACAGACAAAATGACTTCGTGTCACAAAGATCGTACGTAGATAGTCAATAGATTTGTACGAACCACCGCTAAAAGACGAGTCTACAAGTCAACTAACTCTGTAAATTCAGACAAGCAATTTCCTTAAGAACACTCCAGTCTCTCCAATATTACCCGAAACCCCAGGATACCCACCAATGAGGTCTACGACAGACGTCCTGGGGATGAATGGTTATGAAACCAACACCAAGAGGAGTGCCAGTAAAAGAAAAAAAGGTTCTCCTAAGATCACCAAAAGGAACCCAAAAGCGCGCAAAGCAAGACACCCACAGGTCATAGACACTCAGACCTTCCACCAACAAATTCATGCTGTTGCCCAATCCTTTAGGAATCGTATAAAATCTAAAGGAAGTGTTAAGTATCATAAAGGGAAAAAGATAGAGTATTGTAGAAGCTAGAATTGGAGTTAAATGGACACTAAAGATTTAACATACTCAGTAGAATACGGCAAAAGTTCTTACTAAGCAGGCTTGTAGCGAGGTGATGGAATGCTAGACTGCAAGGCTTCAAAGAATCAGAATATCGATCTGGATACACTAGCCCGCTGGGATGGGTTCATTTCAGAAATCCTTTGTAATCAGAGCTTCAGTTTGTAGCAAAGAAACCTGCAGGAAGAGGTAAAGCAAGAAGGAATTGAGAGACAAGATGGGAGGATTGAAGCGTCATCAAGGCCTATAATTAGCTCGGCTTCCAGGTAGTAGAGAACACTCGTATTGTTCACCTGAACTGTGGAAAGTTACAAGGGACTAACAATGGAGTTCTGGCAGTCACATGGGCCAGTCCCTGCACACCTCTATGTCTGAGTCACGGAATAAGGCGTATGCTGCCCTCCTCTCAATAAGGGGGTCATGGTGGTTAGTGAACGCTGACGGTCTCTTTATGCCATCAAGCAGAAGGATACTAGGGCAGAGCTAACATCCCACATTGTCTAGGGGTTGTCACCGCAGAACTGCATGCAACCAATTTGAAAATACAGACAGATATACTAAGCCAATACTTTAACTATCAAACTACAAATATACAGACACAACAGAGCAGGCAAACAGACAGCACAATCATAACCAGTAACCCGTAACCTGGTCTTAGACACCTTGTATGACCCCCTTTACATAGGATTTGGTGCCACTACACGACCTTGGTTGCAACCAATGTTCTATATGGTCCCAGTTTATATCAATAACGTCACTGAGGCATGTTCCCCGGCTGGGCTCTCCCGGCTGCCCCGCACTCGCTGCCAGCTGCCAGGGACACCACAAGCTGCCTGCTCCTGGCGCTGGCGCAGGGTGAGTCAGCGGCATCAGCAATGGCCAGAGCGGGGGCGGGGGCTCCCGGGTATCCCAGAGCGCCCACCCCCTCCCCATGCGGGATAGAACAGTGGGGGCTGGGAGGCAGACAGTCCGGGTCCCATCCCCAGCTCAGGTGGTGTGAAGTAGGGTGTGGTGGTTGGAGCAGGGGTGGGGCCTGGGAGTCAGGACGCCTGGGTCCCATCCCCGGGGCAGGGTGGGCGTAGGGTTAATAATGGCACAGGAGGAGGTGACTGGGAATCTGGACTCCTGGGTCCTCTTGTCAGCTCATCCCTTGCCTCACTGGGTGACCTGGTTGAGGCCCATCCCTTCTCTGTGCCTCAGTTTCCCATGAGCGGGAGGAGGCTGGGATGCTGTGACAGGCCTGGCGGGGAGGGGCAGCGAGCAGCCTGTGAGTCTGGGGAAGAGAGAGGAGGGGAGAGTGCAAGCCCCCGTGCAGAGGGGGAGGGCAGGGGGCAGGGCAGGCCCCTCCCCGTGGGTGGGCACAGGGCGGGCAGGCCCACGCTGCTCTGCCATCTGTCAGTGTGAGCAGAGAACCCAGCCGTGCTGCCTGGAGCTCCGGGGCTGCCCGGGATAGGAGCCGGCATGTAGCTGGGTGCTGGCAGCAGGATGGGGCATGGAGGGGACCGCGGGTGTGAGCGCACGAGGGGGGCGGCCCACATCTGAGGGCCCCAGCGCCTGCCATGTCCCAGGGCAGGAAGGACAGCGGCTCGCAGCCTGAGGGTGACCGCAGGAATGCCCGGGTGCTCCGCGCCGTCCGCAGCTCCAGTCTGGTGGCACAGGAGGTAGGCGAGGCAGGCAGGGGTGGGGCACGGGGATGGGGCAGGCAGGAGCTGGGGCACAGGGCGGAGGCAGGGGTAGGGGGATGGGGCAGGCAGCAGCTGGGGCATGGGGCAGCGGTGGGCAGGGACACGAGGCAGGGGCACAGGTCAGGCGCACGGGGCCAGGGCAGGCAGCAGCTGGGGCAGGGGGCCAGGGCAGGCAGCGGTGGGCAGGGAGGGGGCGTAGGGAAGGGCTGGGGGCTCGGTCCAGCAGCCCTGGCCTTGGGGACCAGCAGGGTGGGCCCCATAAGGCCCCAGGAATGGTGCTGCCATGGGGACGGGGGTTCTCTGGGGGGACAAACACATCCTCCCCTCCCCCACACCCTGCCCCAGATGGCTTGATCTAGATTTCCAGCAGGCTGGATTGAGTGGCAGGGCCTCAGCAAACAGCAGACAGGAGCGTTTTCTGCCCCACAGCACCCCGACTGCCCCCCCACTGCCCCCCAAGCCCTGCACCCCTCCCCCGGCAGAACCTGGCACCCCCTGACATCCCCTCCCCACTAACCCCCATAGGGTGAGGTTGCCAGGGAGCAGGGTTTCGGCATCCTCCTGGTGCTGGGTGTGGCGTGTGTCAAGGGAATGGCTTTGCCCTGCCTTGGGGGGTTGCTGGGTTCACATTTCAAAATCTATGTCCCAGCAGGTGTGTGGCTGGTGGTGATGGGTATTGGTGTAACATGGGTGCTGGGTGTCCCTGTGCCTGATGGGTCTCTGTGGCTGCTGGCTGACCCTGCGGGTGGTGGGTGTCACGGGGGTTTGTGTGTGTCAGGGCCCTGCACCCCCAATTCTGGCGATTCACCGGGACTCTCAGCCAGCCAGGAAAACAGAAGGTTTATTAGATGACAGGATCACAGTGCCAAACAGCTTGTAGGTGCAGCCAGGACCCTCAATCAAGTCCCCTGGGGGTAGGGGGCTTATCCCTCAGCCTTGGGGTTCCCTCCGTTTCCCCAACCAGCTCAAAACTGAACCCCCTCCAGCAGTCTCCTCCAGCCACTGCCCCCAACTCCTCCCCCAGCCTTTGTCCAGTTTCCCTGGGCAGAAGGTGTCACCTGGCCCACCCCCACTCCTGGACTCAGATTACAGGCTCAGGGATCCTCACCCTGGTGTCCCCTCACCAATGCAGACAGTCTCCATAAAACTCCCACACAACATCCCCAGGTCAATCCAACCCACTCCCTACTCTGTCACAGCTGGGTTTCCCTGCAGCCAGCTAGGATACCCTGAATTCCGCCCCACAGCCCCAAACCCAAACTGTCCTGCCTTTTCTCCCGCCGGCCGAATCCATTGCCCCCTTCTCCTCTGCCCAGGTGCTTCCCCCTCCCACCTGCCGGGCTCAGGTTACAGGCTGAGCACCTGTCCCTCACCTACAGACATCCCCTGCTTTCCCGTTCCCCACACAGACAGTCCCTACTCCATCACACCATGGGTGCTCGGTGTCACTGCGGGTGTTGGGTATCTGTTCATCCATGGATGCTGGGTGTCATTGTGGGTGTTGGGTATCTGTTTATCCATGGGTGCTGGGTGTCACTGTGGGTGTCAGGTTTCTGTGTGCTTGCAGGCGCTGGGTGTCACTGCAGGTGTTAGGTATCTGTGTGCCCATGGGTGCTCGGTGTCACTGCGGGTGTTGGGTATCTGTTCATCCATGGGTGCTGGGTGTCACTGCTGGTGTTGGGTATCCTTGTGCCCGTTGGTGCTGGGTGTCAGTGCGGGTGTTGGGTATCCTTGTGCCCGTGGGTGCTGGGTGTCACTGCGGGTATTGGGTATCTGTGTGCCCGTGGGTGCTGGGTGTCACTGCGGGTGTTGAGTATCCTTGTGCCCGTGGGTGCTGGGTGTCATTGCAGATGTTGAGTATTGGTGTGCCCATGGGTGCTGGGTGTCACTGCCGGTGTTAAATATCGGTGTGCCCATGGGTGCTTGGTGTCACTGCGGGTGTTGGGTATCTGTGTGCCCGTGGGTGCTGGGTGTCACTGCGGGTGTTGAGTATCCTTGTGCCCATGGGTGCTGGATGTCAGTGCGGGTGTTGGGTACCTGTGTGCCCGTGGGTGCTGGGTCTCACTGCGTGTGTTGAGGATCTGTGTGCCCGTGGGTGCTGGGTGTCACTGCGGGTTTTGGGTATCTGTGTGCCTGTGGGTGCTGGGTGTCACTGCGGGTGTTGGGTATATTTGTGTCTCTGGGTTTTAAATGGGGGGGGATATCTGTGTGGCTGCAGGTGCTGGCTGTCACCATGGCTATTTGGTATCTGTTTGCCCACAGTTGCTGGGTATCACTGCGGGTCTTGGGTGTATGTGTGTCCATGGCAGCTGCGTATGTGCGTCGCTGTGGGTGTCGGTTATGTGGGTCTGTGATGAAGTGGGAATGTTCTTAATGTTTCCTCTGAATTCTGTGTGGGTGCCTCAGTTTCCCTTATGCAGTTCTTAAGTATCTAGGTGGTGGGATAGAGGGCAGGAGTGATGATGTCTGCATAGAGAATGGCCGACACCCTGTCTCCTGGCAAGTGATGGCCTGGGCCCCTCCTCTGCAAAGGGAAGAGATCCACCAAGGGATCTTCCCCCTTCTCCTCCCAACCGTCTCTTTCCAGGTCCAGGGTCCCCTCCCTCTCTTCCCATACAGCAGCTCAAAAGGGAAGAATGCTGGGGGTTCCTGGGGCACTTCCCTGTACGCAGGTGGGGCAGGTACTTGTCCCAGTCCTGTGGATGCCGATTCATAAAAGTCCTCAGCATTATCCTCAGGGTCCCATAAAATCTCTCCACCAGCCCGTTGGACTGAGGGTGGTATGCAGAGACCCAGGTGGGCCAGACCCCACACTTCTCCCACAAGCCCCAGAGCAGGGCTGACGTCTGGCCTGTAAGGACCTCACTAGGGACCCCCACTCTGCTGAAGATGGTCAGCAGCGCATCTGCCACGGTGTCTGCCTCGGTGGAGGACAGAGCCACCGCCTCGGGGTAGCGGGTGGTGAAATCCATCACCACCAGGATGTATTTCTTCCCCGACCGGGTCGTCTTGCTGAGGGGCCCCACTATGTCTATAGCCACCTGCTGGAAGAGTTCCTCTGTGATGGACAAGGGTCTCACCGGGGCTTCACCCTTATACCAGGCCTTCTCCACCCTCTGGCAGGGGTCGCAGGACCTGCAGTACTGCTGGAGTGTGTCACAGAGTTGTCGGGTATGTGGGTCGCGTGGGCGTCGGATACGCAGGTCACTGTGTGCGCTGGGTATGTGGGTCGTGTGGGTCTCGGGTATCTGGGTCGCGTGGGCATCGGGTATGCGGGTCGTGTGGGCATCGGGTATGTGGGTCGTGTGGGCGTTGGGTATGCGGGTCACATGGGCTTCGGGTACACGGGCGCTGTGTGCGTGGGGTATGTGGGTCGCTGTGGGCGCTGGGTATGCGGATTGCATGGGCGTCGGATATGCAGGTCGCATGATGGCTGGGTATCTGGGTTGCATGGGCGTCGAGTATGTGGATCACTCTGTGCGTGGGGTGTGGGGGTCGCATGGGCATTGGGTATGTGGGTCATGTGGGCATCGGGTATGCGGGCCGCTGTGTGCATGGGGTATGTGGGTCACATGGGTGTCAGGTACGTGGGAAGCATGGGCATTGGGTATGCGGGTTGCATGGGCGCTGGGTATGCAGGTCACGTGGGCGCTGGGTATGTGGGTAACGTGTTGTCGGGTAACTGTGTTGCGTGGGTGTCGGGTATGCAGGTCGCTGTGTGCACTGGGTATGTGGGTAATGTGGGTGTCTGGTATGTGGGTTGCGTGGATGTTGGGTATGTGGGATGCCGCGGGCGTTGGATATGTGGGTAACGTGGGTGTCGAGTATCTGGGTTTTGTGGGTGTCGGGTATGTGGGACGCCGCGGGCGTTGGGTATGTGGGTCGCGTGGGTATCGGGTATCTGGGTTGCGTGGATGTTGGACTCCGTGGGCATTGGATATGTGGGTAACATGGGTGTCAGGTAACTGGTTTGCGTGGGTGTTGGGTATGCAAGTCGCTGTGTGCGCTGGGCATGTGGGTCGCGTGAGCGCTGGGTATGTGGGACGCCGCGGGCATTGGGTATGTGGGTAACGTGGGTGTCGGGTATCTGGTTTACGTGCGTGTTGGGTATGCAGGTCGCTGTGTGTGCTGGATATGCGGGTAACGTGGGTGTCAGGTGTCTGGGTTCCGTGGGCGTTGGGTATGCAGATCGCTGTGTGCATGGGGTATGCGGGTCGCTGTGTGCGTGGGGAATGCGGGTCACGTGGGCGTCGGGTATGTGGGACGCGTGGGCGTGGGGTATGCAGGTTGCATGGGAGCTGGGTATGCATGTCATGTGGGTGCTGGGTATGTGGAACGCCGCAGGCGTTGGATATGTAGGTAACGTGGGTGTTGGGTATCTGGGTTGCGTGGGTGTCGGGTATGCAGGTCGCTGTGTGCGCTGCGCATGCGGGTCGCGTGGGTGTCGGGTATCTGGGTTGCGTGGGTATTGGGTATGTGGGACGCCGTGAGCGTTGTGTATGTGGGTAATGTGGGTGTCGAGTATGTGGGTTGCATGGTCGTTGGGTATGTGGGTAACGTGGGTGTCGGGTATCTGGTCACTGTGTGCACTGGGTATGTGGGTAACGTCGATGTCAGGTATCTTGGTTACATGGGTGTTGGGTATGCAGGTCGCTGTATGCGCTGGGTATGTGGGTAACGTGGGTGTCTGGTATGTGGGTTGCGTGGGTGTTGGGTACGTGGGACGCTGCGGGTGTTGGGTATGATGTGGGTGTCGGGTATCTAGGTGCATAGTTGTTGGGTATGTGGGGCTCCGTGGGCATTGGATATGTGGGTAACGTGGGTGTTGGGTAACTGGGTTGCATGGGTGTTGGGTATGCAAGTCGCTGTGTGCGCTGGGCATGCGGGTCGCGTGAGCACTGGGTATGTGGGACATCGCGGGCATTGGGTATGTGAGTAACGTGGGTGTCGGATATCTGGTTTATGTGCGTGTTGGGTATGCAGGTCGCTGTGTGCGCTGGGTATGCGGGTAACGTGGGTGTCGGGTGTCTGGGTTGCGTGGGTGTTGGGTATCTGGGTTGCGTGGATGTTGGATTTGCAGGTCGCTGTGTGCGCTGGGTATGCGGGTCGCGTGGGTGTCGGGTATCTGGGTTGCGTGGGTGTCGGGTATCTGGGTTGCGTGGGCGTCAGGTATGCGGGTTGCTGTGTGTGCTGGGTATGTTGGTAACGTGGGTGTTGGGTATGCAGGTCGCTGTGTGCGCTGGGTATGTGTGTAATGTGGGTGTCGGGTAACTGGGTTGCGTGGGTGTCAGGTATGCAGGTCGCTGTGTGTGCTGGACATGTGGGTCGCGTGGGTGCTGGGTATGTTGGACGCTGCGGGTTTTGGGTATATGGGTAATGTGGGTGTTGGGTATGTGGGTTGGGTGGGTGTCGGGTATGCAGGTTGCAGTGTGCACTGGGTATGTGGGTAACGTGGGTGTTGGGTATGTGGGTCACATGGTTGTTGGGTATGTGGGTAACGTTGGTGTTGGGTATCTGGGTTGTGTGGGCATCCGGTATGCAGGTCGCGTGGGTGTTGGGTATCTGGGTTGCGTGGGTGTTGGGTATGCAGGTCGCTGTGTGCGCTGGGTAAGTGGGTTGCGTGGGTGTCGGGTATCTTGGTTGCGTGGGCATCGGGTATGCGGGTCGCGTGGGCACTGGGCATGTGGGTCGCATGAGTGTTGGGTATCTGGGTTGCGTGGACATCAGGTATGCAGGTCGCTGTGTGCGCTGGGTATACGGATTGTGTAGGCGCTGGGTGTGCGGGTCGCATGGGTGTCGGGTATCTGGGTTGCGTGGGCGGCGGGTATGCGGATCGCATGGGCGCTGGGTGAGCAGGTCATGTGGGTGTCGGGTATCTGGGTTGCATGGGCGTTGGGTATGCAGGTCGCATGGGTGCTGAGTGTGCGTGTCACGTGGGTGTCAGGTATCTGGGTTGCATGGGCATCGGGTATGCAGGTTGCATGAGTGTTGGGTATCTGGGTCGCGTGGGTGTTGGGTATCTGGGTCACGTATGCGTTGTGTACGCAGGTCACTGTGTGCGCTGGGTGTGCAGGTCACGTGGGCGCTGGGTGTGCGAGTCGTGTGGGTGTCGGGTATCTGGATTGCGTGGGCGTTGGGTATGCAGGTCGCTCTGTGCGCTGGGTGTGCGGGTCGCATGGGCATTGGGTGTGCAGGTTGTGTGGGCGTTGGGTATCTGGGTTGCGTGGGTGCTGGGTATGTCGGACGCCGTGGGTGTTGGTCACGGGAAGTGTTGGGTACAGCAGAAGCTCAGCGTTGCGAGCCCCTGGCGAGAGGAGGTTGTTGCTAACTCTGAACACAACGTTGTGGTTCTTTGCCACGTTTCCAGCTGAGTGGCGACTTCCCACAGCTTTGGAGCTCTACTGCACACACACAAATGCTGCTTTTAACCAGCTGCATGTCAGCTAAACAAGCCCAGAAACAGTTTTGTTCTTCTTCGAGATGTGTTGCTCAGATCCATTCCAGTAGGTGTGCGCGCGCCGCGTGCACGTTCGTCGGAGACTTTTACCCTAGCAACACTCGATGGGCCGGCAGGGCGCCCCCTGGAGTGGCGCCGCCATGGCGGCTGATATATACCCCTGCCGGCCCGATCGCTCCTCAGTTCCTTCTTACCGCCCGGTTGGTCGTTGGAACTGTGGGCTCAGATTTATCTGTTCTCCACCTCCCTAGCATTCACTCGTATCCTCTTGAATTGTATATAGTTGAACTTTAAATAGTAGTTAGTAGTTAGTTTTTCGTTCTTTAGTTGTTTGTAATTAGTTAGTAGGGATCGCGGTTAGCCCGTCCCTACCCCGGCACCGGGCTCATGCCCGGGTCGCCGGGCTTCAAACCGTGCGTGGCCTGCCGTCGCCCGATGCCACAGGCGACCTGCACGATTCTTGTCTGAAGTGTCTGGGCGACTCCCACCTGACAGACAGATGCAAGATTTGTAAGGCATTCAAAGCCCCGCACCAGGAAAGAGAGGGACGTTCGCCTTAAACAGTTGCTCATGGAGGCAGCGCTCACTCCACCGTCCTCGGCACCATCCACGGCACCGGGAACAAGCGCCTCCTCGGCACCGCATCATACGCCCTCAAAGAGACACCTCACCAGTCTCCGGCACCAACTCCTGGTCGGCACCGCTCGCGCTCTCCGAGAGGCAAGAAGCGTAAGCCTCCTGCGGCCTCTATACCAGCCCCGCAGTCAGAGCGCTTGCCCACAACAGACCGCCCGCACCGACTCCTGCCGCGGCATCGAGGTCTGTTGCACCATTGATTCCGGCCTCGGACAGGCCGTCGAGTCCGGTGCCTATTGGCTCCCCGGCGCGTGCCGCGGTTGAACTCATTGTGCCTTCAACCCCGGAGACATTCTCAGCCGCACGAGACCTCATTGCGATGACGGAGCCTGAGCTGCCTGACCCCGGCACCGCCGGTGCGGGTCCCACAATCTCTGGGCAAGCCGGCTCTCGTGAGACCTTCTTCCCGGCACCGTGAGACTTCGTTCCAGGTCGAGGTCACACAGACGGTCCCGGTCTCACCATCGCTCCGGATCCCGCGGCCGCTCGCAGTCCCAGTACCGTTCCCCTTCACGGTACCGGACATACTTTGCGGTACGGGAGGTACCGCTCACGGTCCCGATCGCCGTCGCGGCATTACGGCGCCGTTCTAGATCTCGGCACACGTTCACGGCAGCCGGTCTCGTCACGGAGCCGGCACCGATCGACCTCGGCACCGCGGTCTCGCAGCCCTCGGCACGGCGGTCGACACCGGTCGATCTCCCGGCACCGCACTGGTAGTAGGTGCCGGTCGCATTCACGGCACCGGGCGGGACTCCAAGTATCGTTCCCCGGCACACGTGGACGTGATTCACCTGGCCGTAGAGACGATCATCTCCCACTCTCGGCCCCCGCCGTGGCCAACCCGCCAACCATCCGTTTCCTCCATGGCGGACTCGGCGTCTTATGGGATTCGGACGCTCAAGGCCCTCAGCAGTGGCCCTTTTGGACTCCGTGGGCATACCACCAGAGCCAGGGGCGTCACCAGCCTCCGCCTCGCTCAGTTCCCTCTGACCGAAGGGCACCTGAGTCCACGGTGAGCAAGACCACCTGCGGACACTATGGAACAAGACGCGCCTCACCCTGACCAAGCCGCAGATGCCCCACCGGACCAAGAGTCTCTTCAAGACCCTTTGGTCCCGGGAGTCTCGTCCCTCTTCTTCCCCGGACGAGGCTGTGGCGGGAACATCCACATCAGGTAGCCACCGCCTATCGACCTCAGGGCTCACCAGGACCTTCTACGGCGGTTTGCTTTGAACATAAAACCTACCAGTAGAGGAAGTCCCCTGAGGTGGATGACCGGTGGTCACTATCCTCTCAGCGGAGACCCCAACCTGCGTAGCGCTCCCCTTCATTCCCGTACCATCCAGGCACGAGCCGATACCATCTGGCAGACCCCGGCTCGGTGCCGCCCACGGCAAAAGGGTTGAGCGCAAATACATGGTCCCGTCCACAGGGCTACGAATACCTGTATGTTCACCCTCCGCCTTGCTCGTTGGTGGTCCAATCAGTCAACGAGCGAGAGCGGCATGGGGATCAACAAGCCCTGCACCCAAGTCTAGAGAGGCAAGGCGCATGGACCTCCTGGGTAGGAAGATTTACTCTGCTGGGGCCTCCAGCTCAGAGTCCCGCCAATCAACAGGCCCTACTGAGCCGTTACACTTTTAACACTTGGGAGGCAGTGGGAAAATTTACTGACCTTCTCCCACAGGACTCCTGCCAAGAGTTCTCGGCGCTCCTGCAGGAGGGTAAAAGGTGGCGCGGACCTCCCTTCAGGCCTCTTTTAGATGCAGCAGACTCCGCAGCTAGAACTCTTGCATCAGGGGTCGCTATGAGGCGCATTTCGTGGCTGCAAGCGTATCCGGCTTACCACCGGAGGTCCAGTACACGATACAGGACCTCCCCTTTGACGGCCAGGTCTCTTCTCTCAGAAGACAGACCCTCGCCTCCAAAAGTCTTAAAGACAATCGCGTGATAATGTGCTCGCTGGGGATGCACACGCCGCAGACTCAAAGACGGCCCTTCCGTCCCCAGCCCCCGGATCAGTTCTACCCCCACCTCGACCGAGACAGGACTTCTCCAGGCGCAGAGGCAGGACCTCTCGTAGACGCCAGTCTGGCCTCAAGGGAGGTAACAACTCCGGTCCCGCCAAAACCACCGCGGGACCAGAAACCTAGGAAGGTCCTCAGGAGCACGCGTACCGATTTTCCCAGGATCCCGCTCTCGCCTCGCCGCTTTCTTCCTGCCTGGTCCCAGCTAACATCAGACCGCTGGTCCTCAGCACGTGGAAGGTGGCTTACCGTCTTCAGTTTGTTTCGACCCTGCCTTCCCACCCTCCCTCCTCATCCCTCTTCAGGGACCCTTCTCACGAGCAACTCCTCCTACAGGAAGTTATCAAAGCACTCTCGCATTGGAGCATAGAGGAGGTTCCAGAGGCCATGAGAGAGCAGAGGGTTCTATTCCAGGTACTTCCTGATTCCCAAGGCGAAACGGCGGCCTCGCCACCATCTTTAGACCTGCGAGCTCTGAACAAGCATATCAGGAAGCTCAAGTTCCACATGGTATGCCTGGAAACATCATTCCTTCCCTCGATTCCCGAGATTGGTACGCTGCTCTCGACATGAGGGACGCATATTTTCATATCGCGATCTACCCACCCGCACAGGAGGTTTCTTCGTTTCGTAGTGAACCGTAGCGTCACTACCAGTTTGTGGTTCTGCCCCTTCGCCTCTCCTCGGCCCCCTCGAGTTTTTACCAAGTGTATGCCAGTTAGTTAATCGCGGCCTACCTCCGTCGTCGTCACATTCATGCTTTCCCTACCTCGACGACTGGCTGATTCGAGGGCTTCCGAGGCCCAGGTAACCGGGCATGTACAGTCATCAAAGATCTGTTCTCCCTTGTCTAGGATTGATCATCAATCTCGACAAATCCATCCTGAGCTCCAACGCAGGAAATAGAATTATAGGAGCACTGCTGGACTCGAATCGAGCAACAGCCAGCTTGCCTCCTCAAGGTTTAGAGCGATAGTTTCTCTCGTTCAGGGGCTCCATGCCTTCCCCACTACATCTGCCCCGCACGTTGCTCGCTCTCTCGGTCACATGCTGCGTGCACCTTCGTGACGAAGCACGCGAGGCTACAGCATGCGCCCTCTGCAACTCTGGCTCGCCTCAGTCTTTCGGCCACGCAGGGATGCCCTGGACATGATAGTTTTCAATACCATCACACATATTGGAGCTCCCTCAACTGGTGGCTGGACCCCGCCCAAATGTGCGCCGGTCGGGAGCCGTTCCATCCGCCTCAACCCTCGCTATCCCTGACGACGGATGCTTCCTCTCTGGGTTAGTTGGGCGCGCACCTCGGCCATCTGCAGACCCAAGGTCTTTGGTCCTTGCCAGAAGCTCCAACTCCACATCAATGTCCGCGAGCTAAGGGCGGATCCGCTTGGCATGCCAGGCATTTCGCGAGCAGCTACAGGGCCCGTTGTGTTGCCATTTTCACGGACAACACAACGGCCATATGTATATATAAACAAGCAAGGAGGAACACGATCTTCTCGCCCTTTGCCAAGAGCTCTGAAACTGTGGGATTTTTGTATAGCCCAGTCGAATCGACTTGATAGCCTCTTTTCCTCCCGGGGGGCGTCCAGAATACTCTAGCGGACCGCCCTGAGCCGATCATTCCTGACCACACGAATGGTCCATCCGTCCGGACATTCCCTGTTTTTCTGTTTTCCGAAGTGGGGCTTTCCCCAGATAGACCTATTCGCCTCAAGGAGAACAGGAAGTGTCAGATGTTCTGCTCCCTGCAGGGCGCTCCCCGGGCTCCCTCTCGGACGCCTTTCTCATTCCATGGACGAGAAGGGTCTCCCTGTATGCGTTTCCCCCGTTCCCGTTAGTCCACAGGGTCCTGCTCAAGCTACGCCAGGGACAAGGCCAAGCTGATCCTGATCACTCCGGCATGGCCGAGACAGTATTGGTACACCATGTGCTCGACCTGTCCCTGGCGCCTCCAATATCGCTACCTCTCTACCCAGACCTTATAACACAGGACTTCGGAAGGCTTCGTCACCCAGACCTCCCGTCCCTACCACCTGACGGCGTGGCTCCTGTCTGGTTGAACGAGTCTGAGCGCCAGTGCTCCGCGAGGTTCCACAAGTCCTTTTAGGTAGCAGGAAAACCCTCTACGCGGGCACTTATCTCGCAAAGTGGAAAGCGATTCTCATTACTGGTGTGCACGGAGTTTCCCATGGTCCCCTACTGCCGTTCCAGTCTCTGTAGTCCTGGACTACTACTCTATCTCAAGGGCCAGGCCTAGCCCTCTCTTCCATTAGGGTCCATCTAGCCGCAATCTCCACCTTCCATCCTGGAGAGTCCGGTACTCCACCTTTTCACACCCCATTGTTTCCAGGTTCCTTAAAGGATTGGAGAGACTCTACCCTCGGTTAAGCCTCCTTCCCGTATGTGGGATCTTCAACCGGTACTCTCTAGACTCATGGGGCCCCTTTTGAGCCATGTTAGCATCCTGCTCCTTATCACTATCTGTCATGGAAGGCGTCCTTCCTGGTAGCTTATCACCTCTGCCCAGACGGCCGTATCATGAGCTCGTGCATTGGTCGTAGACCCACCTTTTACACCATCTTTCACAAGATAAGGTGCAGCTCCGACCACACCCAGCCTTTCCTTCCGAAGGTTGTCTCACCATTCCATCTTACCACCAAACGTATATTTTCCTGCCGTCTTCTTCCCTGAGGCCCGCACACATGCCGCTGAGACCAGCAGCTGCACACCTTAGATGTCCGCCGGGCCCTGGCATTCTACATCAGCAGGACTAAAGCCTTCAGACGCTCGCCCCAGTTATCATAGCGGTGGCAGAGCGTATGAAAGTTCTCCTGGTAACTTCACAGCAGATTTCATCATGGGTAACATCGTGTTATCCGACGTGCTACGATTTGGCTCACGTCCCGCTTGGCCGGATCACCGCCAGTCTCTACTCGGGCTCAGGCCTCTTCGGCTGCTTTCCTGGCCCAAGTCCCCATCCAGGACATATGCGGGCGGCTACCTGGTCATCCGTGCACACTTTTACATCGCACTATGCGCTGGTTGAGCAATCTCGAGACGACGACGCCTTCGGTACAGCAGTCTTGCTTCCGCAACGGTCTCACTCCGACCCCACCGCCTAGGTAAGGCTCGGGAATCACTTACTGGAGAATGGATATGAGCAAGCACTCGAAGAAGAAAACAAGGTTACTCACCTTTGTAACTGTTGTTCTTCGAGATGTGTTGCTCATATCCATTCCACACCCGCCCTCCTTCCCCGCTGTCGGAGTAGCCGGCAAGAAGGAGCTGAGGAGCGGTGGGCCGGCAGGGGTATATATCCGGCGCCATGGCGGCACCACTCCAGGGGGTGCCCTGCCGGCCCACCGAGTGTTGCTAGGGTAAAAGTCTCCGACGAACGTGCACGCGGCGCGCACACACCTACTGGAATGGATCTGAGCAACGCATCTCAAAGAACAACAGTTACAAAGGGGAGTAACCTTGTTTTATTTTGTCATTTTAAACTCCCTTTCTCGCGCTTTGCGTTTCACGTGGACTTTTCTTTGTGTCGCTGTCCCGGGGTCCCAGGCTGGGTGCTCCGGAGCCCCTCGCACCATGGGCACCAACTTTCTCCGGCGCCGGTGGGTGTCCGCGCTGTCCCCCAGCCCGTTTCCCGCCACCCTTTCCCCACCTTGGCCCCGCCCCCATTCCAACCCCACCCCAAAGTCCCTGACCTAACTCCGCCCCCACTGAGCTCCTGTTGGTTCCTTTCCCCAATCCCCGCCCCGGCCCCGCCTCTTCCCCCAGCGCGCCACGTTCCCCCTCCTCCTCCTCCCTCCCCGCCCCGTGAATCAGCCGTTTCGTGGCGCAAGCCCTGGGAGGGAGGGGAAGAAGCAGGACGCAGCGGCTCGCTCGTGGCGGAGGTGGAGCTGAGCTGGAACACGGAGCGGGCGGGGGGGAGCTCCTGGGGGATACTGAGCACTCCAGCCCCGGAGCACCCCCAGAGTCGGCAGCTGTGGCTCATGCTGAAGTCAGACAGTGACTCCGCTCAGACCGCACCCTCCCCATGGCCACCCCCTGGGCTTCAGTGCCTCCGGGCTCTGACCTTGGAGTGATCAGCCCGTGAGCACCCCACACCTGAACTGGACCCCTGAGGAGCCTCCCACACTCCCAAAAGGCCCTGCCCCCCAACTCGGCAGCCAGCAGGGACTCCCAGCCGGCATGTGACACAGATGGGTTATTAGTCATCAGGAGCCCAGCGTAGAACAGAGCTTGTTAGCACAGGAAAGCGGCAGTTACAGCCAAGTCTATCCTGGGGGGATCCAGAGCCCTGGGCTCTCCCCCCTGAGTCCCAAACCAGACTGACCCCTTCCAGCTGCCCTGTCTCAGGGCTTTGTGTCCCTCCCACCCCCGCCCTGAAAACAGGTCACCTGGTCTCTGTCACAGAGAAGGGGGCCTGATCATCAGTTGCCAGGATACTGAGTGGCGCCCTGGCAGCCAGTCGGCATCACACCTGCCCTCTACAGGTGTCTGCAATGATCACACACCCTGATCCCCCACCTAAACACTTGAATAACACATAGGGGAAACTGAGGCACACATAGGATTCAGAGAAAGCATCAAGAACATTCCCACTTCCTCACACTTTGCTGCTGCCTGGTTGGGAATTGCTGGTGCCAAGTGAGGTGTGTGGTGGATGGGTCAGTTTGTAACTCTGAGGTTCTACTCACTGTGTCTGGGTCGCAGAGGTTGTTGGTATCTGGATTGCCATGTGTGCTGGGGCATGGAGGGTGTTGGGTATCCAACTTGCTGTGGGCTTTGGGTCACCTCATCTCTGTGGCAGGTGTTGGATGGTGGCAGGGTTGGATTGCTGAGCAGCGGTGGTGCTGGGTGCATGGGTTAGTGTGGCTATTGTGGCTGTCTCAGTGATACCGTGCTAGCCGCCGGCACAGAGACCCACCTGCCAATCCAATTTCATGTCAGTACAGTGCCTTGTTGTGAGCAGGGTGGGCTCAGCAAGGGGAGCCGAGGGGTGAAAGGAACTGGAGCCCGTGGCTGGCTGTCAGGACCACGTCTGTATATGCAGGTCTGGGGACACGAGTGCTGATACGCTGCTAAGCTGCTCTGCGAGGGGCTTGTCCACAACCCCAGAGCTCCCAGCCCGAAACCCAGCTCCCCAGCCAAGGGCACTGGCACTGCTGGGCACCTCGGCAGGTGAACAGTGGCCCGTGGACTGAGAATGGTGTGTATGTGTGCGTGGAGGGTCGCTGTGTGTATCGGGAGGGGGTGTTGTGGTGTCTGTGTGTGTGTGTGCGTGGGGGTCACTGTGTGTATCGGGAGGGGGTGTTGTGGTGTCTGTGTGTGTGTGTGCATGGGGGGTCACTGTGTGTT
>NC_133770.1:1366028-1384573 GCF_003597395.2 Chelonoidis abingdonii
AGGATGGGTGTTGTGGTGTCTGTATGTGTGTCGGGGTGATATCAAGGATCAGTGTGTGTATCAGGATGCGTGTTGTGGTGTCTCTGTGCGTGTCGGTGACGTCGAGGATCAGTGTGTGTATCAGGATGGATGTTGCTGTGTCTGTGTGTGTGTCGGGGTGACATCAAGGATCAGTGTGTGTATCAGGATGGGTTTTGCGGTCAGGGCCGACTCCGGGCAGCAGCATTCCAAGCTGGTGCCTGGGGCGGCAATCTGCAAGGGGCGGCAGTCTCTGTTGTTTTGCCCCCAAGCAACGCGCTGAATTGCTGCCGCGGACAGCGGGGGCGTCCGTGTGCCCTGTTACGGAGTCTGGGGGTTCCAGCCCTGCACCCCTCTTCCTGGACCCCACAGTGACTTTTATCCAGCCAGTAAAACAGAAGGTTTATTGGACAACAGGAACGCAGGTTACAGCAGACCTTGCAGGCACAGTCAGGACTCCTCTGTCCAGTCCTTCTGGGGATTCAGGGTGCTTGGATGCCAGCTAGGATCCCCTGAATTCTGCCCCACAGCCCCAAACCCAAACTGTCCTGCCTTTCCTCCCGCCGGCCGAATCCTTTCTTCCCTTCCCCTCCGCCCAGGTGCTCCCCCTCCCCCCTGCCGGGCTCGGGTTACAGGCTGAGCACCTGTCCCTCACCTACAGACATCCCCTGCTTTCCCGTTCCCCACACAGACAGTCCCTACTCCATCACATGCCCTTAGGGCGGCAGGCGCGTTTCCGCGGTGGCAGCAATTCGGCAGCAGCTTCTATGTTTAGCTGTCCGCGGCGGCTTCAGCTAAACATAGAAGTTGCTGCTGAATTGCCACCACCGCAGAAACGCACCTGCCGCGCTAAGGGCACATGACTGCCCCCGCCGTCCACGGCGGCAATTCGGTGAGCTGCTTGGGGCGACGAAAACTGTAGAGCCGGCCCTGGTTGCAGGCTGTGTGTGTGTGTATGTCGGGGTGATGTCGAGGATCAGTGTGTGAATCGGCAGGGTTGTTGCAGTGTCAGTGTGTTGGGGTGACGTCAAGGATCAGTGTGTGTATTGGTGGGGTTGTTGCAGTGTCTGTGTGTGTGTCGGGGTGATGTCAAGGATCAGTGTGTTTATCAGGATGGGTGTTGCAGTGGGTGGGTGTGTCGGGGTGACATTGAGGATCAGTGTGTGTATCGGCAGGGTTGTTGCGGTGTCTGTGTGTATGTCGGGGTGACGTCAAGGATCAGTGTGTGTATCGGCGGGATTGTTGCAGAGTCTGTGTGTGTTGGGGTGACGTCAAGGATCAGTGTGTGCATTGGCGGGGTTGTTGCAGTGTCTGTATGTGTGTTGGGGTGATGTCAAGGATTAGTGTGTGTATCAGGATGGGTGTTGCGGTGGGTGGGTGTGTCAGGGTGACATTGAGGATCAGTGTGTGTATCAGCAGGGTTCTTGTGGTGTCTGTGTGTGTGTCGGGGTGATGTCGAGGATCAGTGTGTGTATCAGGATGGGTGTTGCGTATCGAGAATCAGTGTGTGTATCAGGATGGGTGTTGCGGTGTCTGTGTGTTTGTCGGGTGATGTAGAGGATCAGTGTGTGTATCAGGATGTGTGTTGCGGTGTCTGTATGTGTGTCAGGGGGGTGTCGAGGATCAGTGTGTGTATCAGGATGGGTGTTGCGGTGTCTTTCGTTTCTTACAGTGTCAAGGTCTGAACGTGCACTATTGCAAAGGCAGACAATTAGTAGCGTGTGTGACTACCAACAGCTGGATGGGCGAACACACTCGTTGCGAGTGTTCTGTAATCCGTGGTCAGAGTGACAACTTCTGACGAGGAATAGTCTGTGATGGCTAATCAGGAAGAAGCATGCAGGGTTGTTGCGCTGATACATGTCCACTACGTCCTCGAAATGTGTAGGCGTGACACCTTCCGAGGATCACGGTGTGTGAACATTTACACGACGATGTTTGGTGTCCTTGATGTGTCAGCGTCCTTGATATCCACACCTGATACTTCTATCCGGACAACACCTCAGAAGGATCTAGGGTCAGTGTTGGGCAGACACCGATGGGTGATTCGCGGTGTTCTGGTCACACCTCGCTCGTCAACGGCGCTCGACAACTGGATTCGAGCGATGACAGACGGGTCTGACGATCGTGTACTCAAGGATGGTGTCTGCGATGTGTCCTGTCAGATTGAGGCCACGGGGTGACACACTCATGGATGAGGATCCTGACGATACGACTGTAGTGTAACATAGAGCCGCCATGGACAGTGCTTGACAGGGTTCCCTGGCTTGTGTATGTCAGCGGAGGTGACATTCTGAGACACTATGATATCAATTGTGTAGCTATGTAATCACTGAAAATGGTGTTGCGAGTGATTGTATTTGCAGGGTGACACTGAAGATCAGAATGTGTGTATCAGGATATGAGGAGTCGTGACGAGTGTTTTATGTGTCATGGGTGAACATTTAAGAGAAATCAGGTGTGGTATCAGGAATGGGTATGCGGTGTCTGTAGATAATGGCGAATGTCAGGAGTGACATTGGAGTGTGTAAGTAATTCAGATGGGTGATTGCGTAGTCTGTTGTGTCAGGTAGACATTGAGGATCAGTAGTTGTGTAAATAGATGGTGTTGCAGGTGATCTATGTATGCATGATCAGGGGTGACATTGAGGATCAGTGTGTGTATCGATGGGTGTTGCGGTGATCTGTAGATGTAGGTGGACATTGAGAAGATATCATTGTAGGTGTATCAGGAATAGGTGTAGCGGTGTTGTATGAGATAGTAGGGGATTGAGGATCAGATGTGGTACGGATGGAGGTTGGGGGATCTGCTATGTGTCCAGGGTGGACAATGAGGGATCGTTGTGATGACAGGATGGGTGTTGCGTGTCTGTATGATGTCAGGGTGACATTGAAGGGGATACATTGTCGTGATGACAGGATGGGTGATTGCCGGTGTCTGTAATAGATGTCAGATGACATTGAAGAGATCAGATGTGTGTATAGAAGGTGTTGATTCAGCGGTGTCTGTAATGTGTCAGGAGTGACATTGAGGTCCAGTGGTGTGTACAGGATGGGTAGTATTGGCGGGGTTGTTGCGGGGAGGGCAGACGGAGTGCGCGGGCTGTGGGGAGCTTGGCGGCTGTGGAAAGGGCAGGAGGGGTCTGGGCTGAAAGAGGCTGAGTGCTGAGCGCCAGGGTCACACTCGACCCCGAAAGGGCATCGGACTGCCTTAGATCAACATCAATAAGACAAAAAATGAGCGAAACATAACAATGGGCGATGTTGAGGGGTAGCCAAGTGAAACAAAAGATGTGAAGAGAAGCACAGATGCGATAGAAAGAAGTAAACACACAATATAGATTAGGCACAAGGCCTCAAACCAGCTGGAGGAAAGGCGGAGTTCGCACTCTCCCGCATCTATATCAGCTCGCCCCAATCTACACACTAAGCCGCACAGCCACAAACTCGCACACAGCTCAGCTGCCGCCCTAGCTCATAACGACCCTCACCTAAGGATATCTCAACCGCAAGCCAGAGCTCCTAGGGGCTGCTCGGGTAGCTGAGCGGCAGTAACATAGGCGAAGGCCGTGCAGGCTTGCTGGGCGGATTGGGAGGCTGGAATGCGAGTCCGCTAACCTCTCAGTCGGGGGGGTCGCGACTGGCTGCACAATCGCAGGAACAAGAGCTGGGGATGCCTACGGTGACGGCTGAGGGACAAGCTGCGGGACCGGTGCTGGGGGGCCTCGCAATGGCCAAAATACCACCCATGCAGCCACCCATCCTGGAAACACACCTAAATATTTTGACATGACAGGCGAATCAAACATATCAGGAGACGCAAGCACCTGGCAACCCGCAATCGCACACAACTCGACTGACGTCACCAGCCACAACACACAGCCATCTGGCAACAATCCGCCGATACAACAAGCTGTCCTTGACGTCACCGCCGCTGGGGGCAGGGCTCGGACGCTAGCGAGACCTGATCTCGGCAAGAGCAAACCGCTGCCGACTACGTCACACAGGAGCTCAATGTCACCCGGACGCTACCACTACCATGCTACACCATTCCTGATTAATAACACAAACCTGATCCTTGAATCGACCCGAACACCCAGACATGCAACAACCCCAACTACACACACTGATCCTTGACGTCACCAACACCATGACAGCGTGCAAACAACCCTGTCCCGATCTGACACATGATCACGCTCTGGAGACATCTCACCTGACTCTATACACATCGTACCCCCAAGTATGAATGACAGCCTGCAACAGGGCCGGCTCTACAGTCTTGATTCGTCGCCCCAAGCAGCTCACCGAATTGCCGCCCTGTGGGACGGCTGGGGCAGTCATGTGCCTTAGCCCGCGGCAGGTGCGTTCTGCGGTGGTGGGCATTCAGAGCACTCTATTTCGCGACAGCCGCCGGGACAGCTAATACATAGAAGCTGGTGCCGATTCGCGCCACCCAAGGATTGGAAAACGACGCCTGCCGGCCGCTACAGGGGACTTGGCCTGGAGTAGGGGACCTTGCTGTGCCTCGGTGGAATCGGGAAAGCAGGGCGAATGTCTGTAGGTGCAGGACGGTGCTCCACCTGTTACACCTGCGAGGCCGGGCAGGGGGGGGTGTGCCGAGGTGCAGCCAGCCCAGACCAGCCGGGGACGAGACTGGGCGGAGGGGAAGGGGAAAGGTTGGCCGGCAGAGGAGGACAGAGGCAGGAAGTTATTCGGTTTGGGGCCGCTGAGGGTGAGGAAGACGAAAATCAGGGGATCACTAGCGGGCAACAAGGGTTTGGGGGAACTCAGTGATGGGCGGGCTCTGTCTGCGGGGTAGGGGGTCCGGGGCTTTCAGCAGGGGGCGTGTTCCCAGCTAGGTATCATCGGACCCTGACATTGCGCCCCAGCCACCAGGGATGGAACAGAGTGCCAGCTAGGGTGTGGTCGCAAGGTTCGCTGTATTGTTCCTGTTGTCAAAAACTCTGTAACTGGGCTGGGATAATACTGTTGGGGCCGAGGAGACGCAAGTGCGGGGGGTCGTTGGAAGACCCAGACGAAGGGGCCACACGACTCGCAGGGAGAGGTGGCGGGGGCCAGGTAATTGATAGCGGCGTCTGACTGTGGGGCAAAACACAGACTGCGCCTGGCAGATTGCCGCGAGCCAGGCATCACACCAGCGCATTTGCGAATGCTGGACGCCCGAATCGGCTCAGCAAACCCATCCTGATACACACTACTGATCTTCAGTCTCTGTCAGAGACGCACCAGCACAGCAACATCATCCTGATAACCACTGATCGAGTGCGATCGCAGTACGCCGCCCACCAGAAACACACAAAACGCATAGCGCCTGATGGAGACACTCAGATCCGCTTGATGTACCGACACACCCTCGGACCACGGCAACCTCTGATACACATGACCCTTGATGTCACGATAACACAGACACAAACACCCATCTGATACACAACTGATTGCTGTCACCCGACACACACACAGAACGACCATCCATCCTGAACACACACTGATCCTCGACGTCCCGAACGCACGGACACAAACACGCATTCTGATACACACAGTCTTGAGAACCGGACACATACAGACACCACAACACCATCTGAACAAACTGATCCCTAGTGCACCTGACAATAAGCACGCACACCATCCTGATAACACACGGACGCCAATGTCTGAACATACAGAACTACGAGGCTGGGCCGGGTCCAGTGGAGACTGAGCAGCACGGGTCGTCGCATTCCCATCGACAAGCACTCGACATGCTCGGAACACCCATCCTGAACTGGCGGTGCACGGGGCAGCTAGATGGGGCACTGATTGCTCTTGGGGAGCATAGACGCAACACCATCGATACGGGCTCATAGATGGGAATGCGCTCGACATCACTGTGGCGACATCAACACACAGACACACAGCAACACCCGCCTCCCCGAGAAACATCTGCATTGTCACCACGAGGTACCGCTGTGGACGCAGTGCCAGGGGTGGCCGGGGTTGGGGGGGGCAGGGCTGAGCAGGGTGGCTCTCGCTGTCCGTCCCTCTATCGGGCGTGGCCGGATGGCGCAAGGGGGTGTGGGGGACTGCTGGGTGGGAGCAGGGTGGTTGCAGGGTTGCGTTCTCACTCACACCTCATGGTTGGGGCGTGGCGGTGTCCAAGGGGTTGTGGGGGCTGGGAGCAGTGGCTGTGGAGCAGGGCAGAAGGGTGGGAGCTCCCGTCGCGTTTTTTCCTCCCCTCTGTCGGGCTGGCGTGGCAAGGGGTGCGGGGTTTGGGGGGGGCAGGGGCTGAGCAGGTGCGCTCTCCCTTGTCGGGCTGGCGTGCAGGGGGTGTGGCTGCGGGGATCGCGGGCTGAGCAGGGTGCGCTCTCCCTGGTCAGGGCTGGCGGTGCCCAGGGGTGCGGGGTTGGGGGGGGCGGGGCTGAGGCAGGGTGGCTCTCCCTCTGTCAGGGTGGCGTCCCAGGGGGTGGCGGGCTGGGGGCAGGGGCTGAGCTGGGTGGCTCTCCGCTCTTGTCAGGCTGGCGGCCAGGGGGTGGGGCGCGGGGAGCAGGGCTGAGCAGGGTGCGCTCTCCCCTCTTGTAGGGCTGGCGGTGCCAGGGGGTGCGGCGGTTGGGGGGGGCAGGTGCTGAGCAGGGTGCGCTCTCTCTGTCGGGCTGGCGGTGCAGGGGGTGGCGGGGCTGCGGGGAGCAGGGGGGCTGAGCAGGGTGCAGCTTCCCCTCTGTCAGGGCTGGCGGTGCCAGGGGTGCGGGGTTGGGGGACAGGGGCTGAGCAGGGTGCGCTCTCCCCTCTGTCAGGCTGGCGTGGCCCGGGGGTTGGGCGCGGGAGCAGGGGGCTGAGCAGGGTGCGCTCCCTTCTCGTCAGGGCTGGCGGTGCCAGGGGTGTGGGGCTTGCGGGGAGCGGGGCTGAGCAGGGGTGCGCTCCTCCTCCTGTCAGGGCTGGCGTGGCCAGGGGGTGCGGGGTGGGGGGGAAGGGGGTGAGCAGGGTGCGCTCTCCCTCTGTCAGGGCTGGGGTGTCGGGTTGGGGGGCAGGGGGTGGGCAGGGTGCGCTTCCCTCTGTCAGGGCTGGCGGGCCAGGGGGTGCGGGTTGGGGGAGGGGGCAGGGGGTCGCAGGTGGCGTCTCCCCCTGGTCAGGTGCTGGCGTGCAGGGGGTGCGGGGCTGGGGGGCCAGGGTGAGCGTGCGCTCTCCCCTCTGTCAGGGTGCGGTGCCAGGGGGTGCGGGTTGGGGGGGGCAGGGGCTGAGCAGGGTGCGCTCTCCCCTCTGTCGGGCTGGCCGGTGCCGGGGGTGTTTGGGGCTGCGGGAGCAGGGGCTGGGAGAGCAGGCGTGCGCTTCCCTCCTCTGTCAGGGCTGGCAGTTGCCAGGGTGTGGGCTGCGGGGAGCAGGGCTGAGCAGGTGCGCTTCTCCCCTCTGTCAGGGCTGCAGTGCCAGGTGGTGCGGGGTTGGGGGGGCAGGCTGAGCAAGGGTGTGCTCTCCCCTCTGTCAGGCTGGCGGTGCCAGGGGGTGTGGGGCTGCGGGGAGCAGTGGCTGAGCAGGGTGCGCTCCCTCCTCTGTCAGGCTGGCAGTGCCAGGGGGTGCGGGGTTGGGGGGGGGCAGGGGCTGAGCAGGGCGCGCTCTCCCCTCTGTCAGGGCTGGCAGTGCCAGGGGGTGCGGGGCTGCGGGGAGCAGGTTCTCTGGGGGGAGCCACAGCTGGCTTCCCCTTCACTTCCTGCCCCACACTGTTGTGTGTCACAGAGGTGCTGTGCCCCTCCCCAGAGGCAGCTGCCTCTCCTCTCAGTGCCGGGGGGAGCCCAACACCCCGGAGCAAGGGGCTGAGGCCAGACGCTGGGAGAGGCGGCGATGCCAGGGCCCAGCCAGGCCCTGGGCTAGCACAGGAGGCGGGCAGGGTATCCCCTGGGTGCCCCGGGCCAGTGGCGGGTTTTGAGGCCCCAGCCGTGCAGACAGAGCGGCGCCGCGCGGGCTAGTGTGGTGCCCTCCCAGTGAGCTGTGCACGTTGTGCCCTGGCCTGGGACAGAACCAGCTCCGTCCTGTGCCCAGTCCCGGCTCTTCCCTGCCGAAATGTGCAGCTCTGCGCCGGGGTCGGTGCCCAGGGACCTGCCGACAAACCACTGGTGAAACGTAGCAAATGCCGAAGCGATTCCCGGGTGTGTGAATCTGAGCCCTGCCCCCCACCCCCCCATTGCCCAGCCGTTGGCACGTCCCGGCGTCTGTCCGGTTAATTTTAGAGCCCAGACCCGGCTGCTTGGGTTGGTTCCTTGGTAACCGGCCCCCCTGCCCCTCCGCCCCCCCTGCCCAGCCCAGCTCAAAATGGAGCAGGAGGGGAGGGAGAGCAGCTGCCTCTTAAAGGGGCAGCGCCGCTGGGCAGCCCAGGGAGCTAGGGATGACCCACCGACCCCCCTAGCAAACACACTGCCTCCTTCGTCCCCACACGCCCCACCCCACCCCCACGCCTGTCATGTCACATGCACCCCGTAACCTCCCCGTGTTGTGTGTCACACACTGACCCAGAGCAGAGCCGTGCCCCGGGGTGGGAGAGGAGCTCTGACTGTGCCTTTAAGGGGGGCTGCAGAGGTGGGGGAGGGGAAGGGGGTTCTGGCCCAGGACCTGGCCTGCCCCTCCCCAGCTCACACAGGGCTGGCTGGCCAGGTCTCTGGTGCCCAGGTTCACACACCAGTTCCCAGGCTCACACATTGATGCCCACATTGTCACGGACTCACAGGTCGTGCCCACTCGTGGCCCCGTGCGGTCCGTGGGGGGTGCCCCTTTCAGTGCGACAGCCCTTCTCGGGGGTCCACCCTCTCTTGGGGTCCGGCCCCTCCACCTCCTGGAGCCGCACCTCTCTGAGCCTCTGCACTTCTGTCTCTGCCGTGGGCCCCCTCAGGGAGTCCCCTCACTCTGGACCCCCCGGGCCTCCTCACCCCCGAAGGGGTTGATGCCCCCTGTTCTCTAGCCCGGAGTGACTCTCAGCCAGCGTAGCACAGGAGGGTTATTGAGCGTCTGAACCCAGCTCAGGAAACTCAGGCCTGGCCTCCCTCAGCCCAGCACATCCCAGTCCCCCTGCAGCCAGGTGGGCTCTGCCTGCTCCCCCTCTCCAGCCCCGAGCCCCCCTGCTTCCCAGCTGGGCCTCCCATATCCCCGGCCTCAAGCCCCCTCTGTCCATTGGCTTCTCTCCAGGGAAACAGGGTCGCCTGGGCCTCCTCTGCCCCCTCTGTCTCTTCCCCCTGGCTGGAGCCGCGTCAGGTCACCAGGCGTCCCTCTCCCGCAGCCCATTGTCTCGCCACTGCCATAACGCTTGTGACTCCTGACTGGTCCTGGGTCCCCCAGTCCTGGGTGTCCATCCTCCACTCGGCTGGGTCCCGATCCCCTCCTGACCTCTGTAACACAAACTCCCTCCCCTCCCTCGTTAAACCAGTAACACAGGGAAACTTGAGCCCACCCCCCTCTGCAACTACCCACTGAAAACACGGAAAGAACCAACACTCCCCCTCTTCATTCACACCGTCATCACCCTGCCCCATGTCACACCGACTGCCCAGCTCAACACCCCGTCCGCACCGCGTGCCAGGTCACACCCGGTGCCCACTTTCACGCACCCTGCCACCGCTTCACTGCACCCCCCGTACATGCCCAGAGTTTACGCAGGCTGCTCATTCACACGCAGCAGCCCAGGTTCACACCCCAGTGCCAGGTTCACATCGCACCCAGTTCACACCCATGCCCAGGTTCACACACATCACCCAGGCTAACGTGGCACCAGCGCCACACTTTGATGCCCAGGCTCACCCCCGGCCCAGTTCCATGCGCTGCCCAGGTTCACATCCCGGTCCCAGGTTCACGGCTGCCAGTTCACACCCTGTGCCCCCAGGCTTCACACCCCGTGGCCTGCAGTTCACCACGCTCAGGTTCACACGCGGCTGCCCAGGTCAACAACTCCATTGCCCAGGTTCACGCCCAGGCCTTCACACCCATGCCCAGGTTCACATGCGGCAGCCCAGGCTCACACTCCATGACCAGTTCACACGCCACAGCCAGGCTAAAACGTGCAACCAGGCCACACGTTAAGCCCCAGGCACACCCCGTCATCCCAGTTCACACGCGCTGCCCAGGCTTAAACGTGGGCACCCAGCTCATCATTTATGCCCAGGCTCACACCCTTGTGTGCCCAGGTTCACACAGGGGGCCCAGCTCACACCCTGTGCCCAGGTTCACACCGGTCCAGGCTCACACCCCGTGGCCCATTCCACACGCCGGGTCCCAGGCTCACACACTCTTAACACAAAACACCTCCGTGGGCACGCACTCACACACCCCTACCGCGCATTGCTTGTGACATCCGATTCCGTGACACCCAGCTGCAATGTGGCAGAGCCACCAGCGTGTCAGGGTTAACGGCGGAGGTGCCAGGCTCCAGCTGGGTCCGGCCCGCGCGCTGTTGGCTCTTTGTTGCTGGGAGAGCACAGCTGGGTAAATTATTTCCGCCCCAATAATTCCTCTCCTACTCGCACGTCTCCCCGCTCCCTTGCTGAGACTCTGTCACTCGCTCCGTCCTCCCCTCGGGTCCCTGCCCCCGGACACCATGCCCCTCCCAGGGTGCCGCAGGCAGACGGCCCGTGTGGGTTCTGCACAGGGGCAGCAGGCGGCAGCAGCTGCTTCGGTCCCATGTGTGGCCCACTGGCATGTGGCTGGTAGCGTGGACGCCGCATCATGCTCAGTGTGGCACACAGGCGCCGTGAGGATGCCGGCTCCTCCCTGGCACTGCTCCATTTCAGCCCCCCCATCACCCTCCCCAGGCCAAGCGACCCATGCTGCAATCTCTGGTGCACGTCCTGTGCCTGAGTAACGATGCGCCCTGTGGACTGGCCAGAGGCCAGGACAGAAGTACAGACTGTTCCAGACTGGAGGGGCTGGGCGTTGGTCCCTTGCCAGGCAGCGACTGATAGGTCTGGACGCAGATACTGGGCAGACTGTCTCTCTGGGGCTCGATCCCGGCCAAGGTGGCCGGTAGGGGGCGGAGAATGGATGGGCTTCCACTGTGGCTCTATCGCTAGGGGGGTGGGGAATGGGCCACGGGGCATGTCCTCTTGGGGCTCCAATCCGCGCCGGACGGGGTCTGGCCGGTTGGGGGAGGAATGCATGGGCCTGCCCTCTGTGCTTCAATCCCACCTCACGATGGGATCCTGGCGGAAGGGCCAGGGAAATGGCCATGGGGCCTGTCCCCCTGGCTCCAATCCACAAGACAGGGTCTGGCGGGACTGGGCGGGAAGGAACAACGGGGGCCTGTCCTCTGGGCTCGATCCGTAGGGTAGAATGGGCACAGGGCGTCCCTCTGCCTGATCCGTAGAGGGGGAATAGCACGGGCCTGTTACCCTCTGGGCTCCAAATCCCGCCGATTGATCCTGCCGAAGGGCGGGAACAGGGCATGGGCTTCCCCTCTGGGTCACAATCCCACCCCAAGGACAGGCCTGGCTGTAAGGGGGGGGCGGGAATGGGATCACGGGCTGTCCCCTCGGGGGGGACTCTGATCCGAGGGTAGGGGGATGGCACAGTAATGTCCCCTGGGGCTCTGGAGTCCAAGTGTTGGAATGATGCACGGCTGTCCCCTCTGGGTCCAATCCCCCCGGATGATCTGCCTGTAAGGGGAAAAGGGCATTGGCCGCCCCCTCGGCTCGATCTCCCTGGGACGGTGTCTGGGTGTAGGGGCGGAAGGGGGGCAATCGGGGGCTGTCCCCTCTGGCTCTGATCTAGAGGATGGAAATGAAGGCCTGTCCCCTCTGGGGGCTCCAATCCTGCCCCGGGATGGGATCTGGCTGGAAGGGGGGCGGGGAATGGGGCATGGGGCCTGTCCCCTCTGGGGGCTCCAATCCCGCCCCGGGACGGGGTCTGGCCGGTAGGGGGGGCGGGGAATGGGGCATGGGGCCTGTCCCCTCTGGGGGCTCCGATCTCCCTCCAGGACGGGGTCCGGCCGGTAGGGGGGCGGGGAATGGGGCACAGGGTCTGTCCCCTCTGGGGGCTCCGATCTCCCCCCGGGACGGGGTCCGGCCGGTAGGGGGGCGGAGAATGGGGCACGGGGCCTGTGCCCTCTGGGGCGGGGTGCTTCGAATGAGCTGCACCGTGGCTCCCAGCTGCTCTCCCCGCTGTGGGGGTTTGCCCTGGGGAGGGACGGGCTCTGCCTGCTCAGCGCAGACTTGGGGCCTGGCCTAGGGGCTTGAGCCCTGTGGGGTGTTGGGTGCATGGATGAAAGTGCCTCCTGCTGCTCAGAGGCAGGAGAGCCTGGTGCTGACTTGAGGGGCTGAAGGGAGGGTGAAGTCTCTGTGTCTGCTGAGTGTGGGAGCTGGAACTTACCCCAAGGGTCCCGGACGCCGGGGTTCCACCTCTAATGATACTACTGCCGTGGAGGTTTACATGGGGCCAGATCAGGTGTTTCTCTGGGCTTCCAGCTGCATGTGGCTGGACTCACGTTGTCAGGGCAGGGAGAGCCCTGCGGGATTGGGGGTGCCACCTCTGTGCGGGGGGAGGGGACCCCGCTGTAGAACTCTGCGCCAGGGGAGGGGACCCCCCCCATAGGGCTCTGTGCCGGGGGAGGGGACCCCACTGTAGGGCTCTGCGCCGGGGTAGGGGACTCCCCCCCCGTAGGGCTCTGTGCCGGGGAGGGGACCCCCCGTAGGGCTCTGTGCTGGGGAAGGACCCCCCCCATAGGGCTTTGTGCTGGGGAGGGGACCCCCCGTAGGGCTTTGTGTCGGGGAAGGGACCCCCCGTAGGGCTCTGTGCCGAGGGAAGGGACCAGCTGCGGTCCCTGTCCCGAGGTACTCAG
Source organism: Chelonoidis abingdonii (assembly GCF_003597395.2). Taxonomy (NCBI): domain Eukaryota; kingdom Metazoa; phylum Chordata; order Testudines; family Testudinidae; genus Chelonoidis; species Chelonoidis abingdonii. Next base: position 1,378,846 of record NC_133770.1, read on the forward strand.
CCTGGGGGGCAGGGGGTGGATGGTGTTTACAGATATGGCTGCATTTGCTCCTTGTTTCGGGTCGTTACATAAACCTGCACCCACACTCCCCACCTGCCCGCAGCTTGGCACGTGTCAGCCGGCTCTGAGCAGGGCTGTGACTCCCTGCTGGAGGAGACGGAGCTGTGGGGGCCCCCCGACCTGCTCCAGGGCCCAGAGCTGCCTGGCTTGGCTCAGACGTGCCCAATGGGGCAGGGCCATAGCCTGCACCGCAGCAGGTGAGGGGGCCAGGAGAGATGGGCTGCATATGTGGGGTCAGCAGTGAGGGGCACCGGCAGAGCTGGGGGGCAGAGGGCTGGGCTAGCAGGGCTCAGGTCAGGAGTGAGGGGCAACCGGCACGCCAGGACGCTGTCACCATGGGGAGGGTCAGAGCATGGGCTAGTAACCAGGGACTGCAGGGATACCAAGAACAGTGGGGAGGAGTGGGTCACCACGCCAGCACACGTTGTAGGAGGTCTACGCGTTTAGTGGACATGGGCTATGCAGGAGGTCTAACGCACACTGTCGAGGCTAGAGTGAGGTGGGCATTCCGGTTATCAGCAGCAGGGACATTGGCGATACAGAAGACAGTATAGGTGGGGAAATCGATACGATGCTCATCGTAGGCGAGGCGGGCATAAAGGGCATGAGCGCACTGGCTAGGGGCTGCTGCTAGAATGTGATTGAATAGACGCTGGTGGAGGCATGCTCCAAGTTGAAGGACAGTACCAGTGTGGGAGCCTGCTTGGGATCCACATATCACAGCAAAGGAGCCATAGGTGAGCAAGACCGAGGGCTTGGAAGACCTGCTCGTGAGGGGTCGGTTCGAGCTCACATGGGTTTAGTGCGCGTCAGGGGAGGGGTCCAGCTATGTGCAGAAGACGTGAGGCTCTGGGAGTCGAGGGGAGGTGTGAGGGATCGTGGTTTTATCGAGCTATGAGCGTGGCCTGGAACCTTGGTGTTGCGCAGAGTAGTGGTCGAGCAGCGCGTGCATGTGACTCGCAGGTCACTGGCCAGGGCGCAGGGTGCAGCGCTAACACAGTCCTAGTACTACATGTGGAGCGTTGCGGACTGGGTGACTGGGGATGGAGAGTCTACGGAGGAATCTAAGATTGGCGGCGTGATCACCCAGGCGCATGGCTGGAGACGAGCGGAGGAGAGGCGTTCGGGGCAGAGTGCTCCGCGGAAGCGTGTGGCGTGGGTAGCGAGGTGAGGATAGGAGAGAGTATCGGTACCGTAGTGCCTGATGACTGGCAAGGCTGTTGTGAGAGCGAGGGGGGCCAGCGGCTGGACGCGCATTAGAGGGCGGTCCGGGAGCCTGAGGCTGGGGTGAATGGCGTGACAGCGCGCGCCCCCGAGATGGTGACTGCGAGTGACAGTGTGCCCGGTGGGAGCCACCGTCGGTGCAGAAGGCTGTAAGTGGCCAGTGGTTGCCGCGGAAAATGTAGCTGTGAAGTCTACCATCAGGTGCGCCTGCTAAGCAGCACTCCAGCTCTGGCGAGGAATGGATGGAGGGTCACAGTCACGGTGACTGAGTGAGCGTGGTGCGAGGGGGCCATTTAGAACCTGGTCTGGGGGATTTATCCTGCTTTGAGCAAGGGTTAGACTAGATAACTTCCTAAGGTCCCTTCCACCTGATATTCTAGAAAACCTATCCTGCCAGGGGTATGCTACTATTCTTAGTTTGCTCGCTTAATGAGAGGCTAACACAAGTACATCTACTGAACTGGGAATCACCCACAAAACTCCAAGTGTAGACTTAGGCTTTACATGGCTGTGTTTTTGCATTGAAATTATTGTAATTTGTAATATATTTAAATTATACCACTTTTTTTTAGATCTCTAACCAACTAAAAATAGATTTCTGTAACATTCGTGTCATAGAAACACATGATAGTCATGGTAGAAAGTTGAAATTAGCAGGTATTTGGAAGTGGATGCTATAAACTCCAGCTGAGATTTTGTCATATTGAATAATATAATCTTCTCAAAACTCCTGTCATGAAACCTCTAAACCAGGACATCAACGGTAGGCCGCCTTTTTTGACATGGCGGGGGGAGGGGGGGTCGGGGGGTGGGGCGGGGAGGTGTGGGGGGTCCGCCGGTGCATGAGCGCGGGTCTGGGCCGGGAGGTCCGGCGGGCCCATTGAACGTGGGCTCTGCTGGTGCCCGAGCCTAGGTCTGGGAGGGGGGTCGGCGTCTCAAAAATCAATCTAAAGTGGTAAGGAATTCAGTATCAGAGGTGCTGTGAAGCCTTTGGCGTCATGCTGGTAGCCCGGAGCCCAGTCCTGGGCCAGGGGAGGGGCTCTGCGGCAAGATTGCGCTTCTCCGTGCAGGCAAGGCGTCCGATCAGAGCCGTGCTGGCTGAAACCGACCTGTCCCTGAAGACAAGGAATAAAGCGGTCGATTTCCAGGAGTGTCGCCCCGTTCAACGACTCTGACGAGGTGGCTGTGGGGTTGTGGTGTGTCTCTGTCATCAGCCAGGGTCAGTGACTTCCGGGCTTAGTCTACGCGGTGTGTGACGCGAGTAGGGAGAGGGTGGGGTTCTACGCGGACGTGTCTGCCAATCCATACTGTGGGATGGGATTGTAACCCTGAGCCGCGGTAGGGGGGACATACACCTTCGGCATGGGTGTGAGGAGCCGGGGGGTGGGGAGGCGGCGGAGGAAGTTTCAGTTTGCAGCTGGCTGGGAAATGGAGTGGGAGGGCCGGAAGAAAAAACTGGGGTGCTGGGCTCCCACCCCCCGAGGGACTTGGCTGAAGGGGTCCTGGTTGTACCTCAAGCCTGCTTGGGAACTGGTGTCCTAGCGTTTCTCGTAAACCTTCTGGTGTTACTGGCTGCTGAGAGTCCCGCGAATGGCAGGACGTGATGGTGCAGGTCTGGGACCCCCACCCCCTCTCGTGACAGCCCTGCCTCATAGCTCAGCGGGCCGCGGCCGGATGCAGCTGTCTGGGTGGAGACTGAATCGTGGGGTGGCAGCCTGAAGTTCTGTGTGCTGACCTGCGGGGGCAGGCCCCTGGCTCTCCTACAGCACCGTCCACTCGAGCCTCCGCCTCGCTCCACTGGGCTCCTCTGCCCTGTGGGCCTGGCCCCTGTTTGCAGCTGGGACACAGTGGGGCTGGTCTTAATGTTCCCGCTGAACAACTGGGGGCGGGGGGGGCTCAGTCCTGGGCGACCCTCTGTCACCTGGCAACTAATGCCAGGCCCTTCCCCCGCTGCAAGGAACCTCTGTGTTCCTGGCGGCGAAGAGTCACGTCTGACTGCAAAGGTGGGGGCAGGACCCTGTGGCTCCCCAGGACCCCGCTGGGCGACTCGCTGTGGGAAGCAACACGCGAGGCAGAGATGCTGAATGCTCCAAGGAGAGACCGCAGGAAGGTGAGCCGTGTGAGCTTCTTGCCCTGAACAAGTCTGCTCCAAGGAGAGGAGGCTCCCCAAAGTCCCTGCCTGGCTTAGTGGGAGGCAGTTAGAGCATCGCCCGGGGACTCCGTGGCCACGGCTCGGACCCTGTATCCATCATTCAGTGCAGCGCTGGAGCAAACTGATCCTTCACCTGTGCATAGGTGTGGGCCAGGAGGGGTGTCTGGGCTGGGCCCTCCCCATGTCTCTGGGGATCCCTATTTATAGCCCCCAGTGCTCAGCTGCAGCACAGCTAATCCCCTGCCGCGAGCGGGCGAGGGAACCTGAGCCGGGGGACGATGGAGAGCTGCTTGGGGCACGTCCCAAGAAGCCCAGTGGCAGCGCATCGCACCGTGCCCTGGCAGCTGGCAAAGGGCTCGCTGCCCCAGACAGCACGTTGGCAAGACATGCGGCCGCGCACCCCCTGCACCGCCCCCATCCGGGCACAACGGCACAGCGCCAGGCCGAGCCGCCTTGGTCGAGCACGGGCGCTGCTGGGAGGCAGGGGCCCCCGGGCCAAACACCAAACGGGTAAGCGGGTCCTGGCCAGCCCAGGGACACTGGGTGCCCTCCTAGCAAGGCTCGCCAGTACGCGACACAGACCTGGTCACTATATGATCTTGAACCCCTCCAACTTGGGCGCCGAGACCCACGCACGTCAACCACCTGACGACCTACCGTAGAGCCTCCCTCCCTCAAGGCACCCCCGTTCGCTGGGACGCCCCCGCTTAGTCCCCGCACTTTGCTCGTCAGCCGCATTTAATCGGTTGCGCTTAACGCCGTACGCCGGCGGCCACTCTCTGCCTCGCACGCTACCGCACGCATCGCCCGCTGGCTCCCTCTACCCGTCTCCTCCACCATTCGGTAACGACATCACTCCAGATCGCACTCTCTTTCGCCCCCCAACACCATCATCACCCCCCTCCGCGCCTTCAGGCCCTCAGCCACCCCTCCACCAGCATGCCGCAGGGCCGCTTTGGTGAATTGGCCATTTCCAGGGATCCACTGTCTAGGTCAGGACTGTAATTTCTGTTACCCGCCTTAGATGGTCCGACAGGTTCGCCAATCATGCATCCGCCCCTGCCGCATGTTCACTCTCAGCCCAAGGTTGGCGGGAAGTTGGCGCCAGCACATTCCTGCAGCTGCGTTCCACTTCCCAACAGGCTTGTCAATTGGCCATGGGAAGCAATGAAACGTGCCAGGTGGGAGCTGAGAGTTGGGCTGAACCTGCACAATGCTGCAGCCGTAAACCAAACAATCCAGCCTGGAGCAATGAATATCCTGATGGGATCCCTGGGGGATCTCTTCCCTGAGGTGTGAGCCAATCTCCCCATCAGGTGTTCCCCATTCAGAGTCACTGGGAAAGCAGCCCAGAACCTGGAGAGAGAGGTCAAGGACATGCTGGCTTTAGACGTGATCCAGCTGTTTTACAGCCCATGGGCCTCACCCATGGGGCTGATCCCCAAGGGAGACAGGATGATCTGGGTTTTGGGGGGCTATTAGAAGCTTAAAGCCGTCACAGTGTCTGATGCCCACTCCATGCCTAGGCCTGGGTTAGATTCTAGACAAGCTGAAGGGGATGGAGAACTTGGCCCTGGCAGACACTGATAACATGTGCATCTTTAGCCAGACCTGGGAGGAACAGGTGTCCCAGGTGAAGAGGGGGGTGGGCTGCCTGAAGGAGGTGGGACTGATGGTAAAAGCTGGAAAGTCTAAGGTGGGGACGGCAGAGGTGTTGTATCTGGGCCACAAGGTGGGAAGCGGCTGCCCAAGCCCAGAGCTGGCCAAGGCCAAGATGGGGCTCTTAACCAAGAGAGTCCAAATCGCAGACCAGGGTGCTGGGAGAAGACCCTGTCCCAGTTTGAACCCCAGGGGTATTGGGGTGCCAAAAGGGCACAGTCTGCATAAACCTTCCCACATGCAGCCTGTGAGTGCCATCAAGCACACCCAACCTAAGGGAGGGTGTGAGACTGGACTGTCCTGGTGTAACTCAAACCAAGGAATGGGAGAGATGCTGGAGCATCCATGGAAACATTGGGGGGTTCGAACTTCCCCAAGTCACTGGCTGAAGTGCCCTTGCTCAGTTCGGTCTCGAAGAGGGGAGAGATGTGACAAACTGGGAATGTTCTTAATGTTCCCTTTGAATCCTGTGTTGGTGCCTCAGTGTCCCCTCTGCAGTTCTTAATATCTAGGAGCTGGAAGAAGGGGGTGTGATTGCTGCAGAGGAAGGGGCCAGTGTACCTAAATGTCTGTCACTCTGTCTTCTAGCAACTGATGGCCTGGGCCTCTCCCCTGCAAGGTGCCAGCTGAAGG
>NC_133770.1:1384673-1386857 GCF_003597395.2 Chelonoidis abingdonii
GGGGTGGGGTGGTGTCAGAGTGTGTGTGTGCATGGGGGGTCACTGTGTGTTTCGGGAGGGGGTGTTGTGGTGTCTGTGTGTGTGTGTGCATGGGGGGTCACTGTGTTTCGGGAGGGGGTGTTGTGGTGTCTGTGTGTCTGTGTGCATGGGGGGGTCACTGTACGTATCGGGAGGGGTGTTGTGGTGTCTGTGTGTCTCTGTGTGCGTGGGGGTCGCTGTGTGTATTGGGAGGGGGTGTTGTGGTGTCTGTGTGTATCTGTGTGCATGGTGGGTCACTGTGTATCGGGAGGGGGTGTTGTGGTGTCTGTGTGCGTGGGGGGTCGCTGTGTGTATCGGAAGGGGGTGTTGCGGTGTCTGTGTGCGCGGGGGGTAACTGTGTGTATCGAGAGGGTTTGTTGTGGTGTCTGTATGTGTCTTTGTGCGGGGGGCGGGTCCCTGTGTGTATCGAGAGGGGGTGTTGTGGTGCCTGTGTGTGTCTATGTGCATGGGTGGTCACTGTGTGTATCGGGAGGGGGTTTTGCAGTGCCTGTGTGTGTCTGTGTGTGGGGGGGGTCCCTGTGTGTATTGGGAGGGGGTGTTGTGGTGCCTGTGTGCGTGAGGGGTCGCCTTGTGTATCGGGAGGGGGTTTTGTGGTGCCTCTGTCTGTGTGCATGGGGGGTCGCTGTGTGTATCAGGAGGGGATGCTGCAGTGCCTGTGTGTGTCTGTGCATGTGGGGGGTTGCTGTGTGTATCAGGAGGGGGTGTTGCTGTGTCTGTGTGTACATGGGGTCGCTATGTGTATTGAGAGGGGGTGTTGTGGTGTCTGTGTGCGTAGGGGGTCACTGTGTGTATCGGGAGGGGGTGTTGCGGTGCCTGTGTGTGTGTCTGTGTGAATGTGTGGTCGCTGTGTGTATTGGGGGGGGTGTTGTGGTGCCTGTGTGTGTAGAGGGTCACTGTGTGTATCAGGAGGGGATGATGTGGTGCCTGTGTGTGTCTGTGTGCATAAGGGGTCGCTGTGTGTATCAGGAGGGGGTGGTGCGGTATCTGTGTGTGTCTGTGTGCATTTGGGGTCACTGTGTGTATCGGGAGGAGGTGTTGCGGTGTCTATGTGCATGTGTGGTCGCTGTGTGTATCGGGAGGGGGTGTTGTGGTGCCTGTGTGGGTCTGTGTGCATGTGTAGTCGCTGTGTGTATCAGGAGGGGGTGTTGCGGTGTCTGTGTGTGACTGTGTGCGTGTGTAGTTGCTGTGTGTATCGGGAGGGGGTGTTGAGATGCCTGTGTGTGTCTGTGTGTACATGGGTTGCTGTGTGTATTGGGAGGGGGTGTTGTGGTTCCTGTGTGTGTCTGTGTATACATGGGGTTGCTGTGTATATTGGGAGGGGGTGTTGCGATGCCTGTTTTTGTCTGTCAAAGTATATGTCAAGGATCACTGTGTGTATCTGGAGGGATTGTTGCAAAGTGTATGTTGTGTTAGGGAGACATCAGGGATCAGTGTGTGTATTGGGAGGGGATGTTGCGATGTGTGTGTTGTGTCAGGGTGTAGTCAAGAATCACTGTGTATCTGGAGGGGGTGTTGTGGTGTCTGCGTGTGTGTCAGTATGATGTCTAGGATCACTGTGTGTATTGGGAGGTAGGGTTGTGGTGCCTAGATTGTGTCAGGGTGTATGTCAAGGATCATTGTGTGTATCAGGACGGGGTGTTGCGGTGCCTACGTGCATATGGGGTTGCTGTGTGTATCTGGAGGGGTTTACGGTGTCTGTGTGTGTGTCGGGGTGACACCAAGGATCACTGTGTGTATCTGGAGGGGATGTTGTGGTGTTTTTGTGTGTGTCGGTGTGATGTCAAGGATCAGTGTGCATATTGGCAGGGTGATTGCGGTGCCTGTCTATGTGTCAGTGTGACATCAAGGATCAGTGTGTGTATCTGGAGGGGTTGTTGTGTGCGTGTTGTGGTGTCTGTGTATGTCAAAGATCAGTGTATGTATTTGGAGGAGGTATTGCGATGTATGTGTATGTTGTGTCAGGGTGGCACTAAGGATCAGTGTGTATACTTGGTGGGGGTGTTGTGGTCCCTGTGTGTGTGCTGGGGTGACATTAAGGATCACTTTGTGTAACAGGAGGAGTTCTCGCGGGTGTGTGTGTGTGTGTGTGTGTGTGTGACGGAGGGTGGGGGGACACCAGGCCCGGAACCCCCATCTTCCTGGGAT
>NC_133770.1:1390908-1392136 GCF_003597395.2 Chelonoidis abingdonii
TGAGGATCAGTGTGTGTATCAGGATGGGTGTTGCGGTGTCTGTATGTGTCAGGGTGACATTGAGGATCAGTGTGTGTATCAGGATGGGTGTTGCGGTGTCTGTATGTGTCAGGGTGACATTGAGGATCAGTGTGTGTATCAGGATGGGTGTTGCGGTGTCTGTATGTGTCAGGGTGACATTGAGGATCAGTGTGTGTATCAGGATGGGTGTTACGTATTGGCGGGGTTGTTGCGGGGAGGGCAGAGCGGAGTGGAGCGGGCTGTGGAGCTGCGGGCTGTGGAAAGGGCAGGAGGGTCTGGCTGAGTGACTCTGCCAGGGTCCCTCCGACCCGGGCTGACTGCCTCACAAGGGCCGCAGTGAGTTGGGGTGCCCAAGTGACCGTGCCCAGGAGGGCCTTGGGCACAGCCCACCCTGGAGGAGGCGTGTCCCCTCTGCCCAGCGCAGCCTGCCAGCTCAGTCCTACGCCCCCGCCAGCCCCAGAGCTCCCTGGCCTGGCCTCGGTGCCCTGAGCGGAGGCCGAGGAGCACGGCCTGGCTGGGGATTGGGAGGCTGGATGCCCCCTCCCCACCTCCTCTGTCCGGGGGTAGCGGTGCCCACAATCGCAGCAGCTGGGGATGCCACGGTGACGGGCTGGGGACAAGAGCCGGGCCCGGTGCTGGGGCATGGCAGAAAGCTGAGGGGAATACTAGGGCAGCACCCCCCCCCCCCGCTGGGGGCAGGGCTGGGCTCATCTGAAGGGCGCAGTAACGGGCTGCAGCTGATCTCTCTGTCCATCCTTCCTCCCCCAAGGATGAGCGCCTCCTTCTCTGCTGCCTGCCAGCCCCAGCCCCAGCCCCAGCCGGGGACCCCAGAGCAGACGCGGGCAGGGCAGGTTTGGCAGCTCATTGATGCTTCTGCAGGGTAGGGGGCTCAGCAGGGGCGTGTTCCCCTATCATGGCTGGCCCCAGTTCCCAGTGCCGTGCCAGGGGGTGTGGGGCTGCAGGGAGCAGGGGGTGAGCAGGGCGCGCTCTACCCTCTGTCAGGGCTGGCAGTGCCAGGGGGTACGGGGCTGGGGGGCCAGGGGCTGAGCAGGGTGCGCTCTCCCCTCTGTCGGGCTGGCGGTGCCAGGGGGTGTGGGGCTGCGGGGAGCAGGGGCTGAGCAGGGTGCGCTCTCCCCTCTGTCAGGGCTGGCGGTGCCAGGGGGTGCGGGGCTGGGGGGGGCAGGGGCTGAGCAGGGTGCGCTCTCCC
>NC_133770.1:1395407-1397711 GCF_003597395.2 Chelonoidis abingdonii
GGCTGGTCAGGTCACCAGGGTCCTCTCCCCGCAGCCCATTGTCCTCCCACTGGCCAGAACCGGCTGTGACTCCTGAGCTGGGTCTCTGGGTCCCCAGTCGCTGGGGTGTCCATCCTCCAGGCCATCAGCTGGGGTCCCAAGTTCCCTCTCCTGACCTCTGTAACAACAAACTCCCTCTCCCCTCCCTCGTTAAACCAGTAACACCCAGGGAAACTGAGTCCCACCCCCTCTGCATGCAGCCCACTGGAAAACACGGAAAGAACAACAAACTCCCCCTCTTCATCACACCGGTTCACACCCCGGTGCCCAGGTTCACACGCAGCTGCCCAGGTTCACACCCCGGTGCCCAGGTTCACACGCGGCTGCCCAGGTTCACACCCCGGTGCCCAGGTTCACGCACGGCTGCTCCCGTTCACACCCCGGTGCCCAGGTTCACGCACGGCTGCTCAGGTTCACACCCCGGTGCCCAGGTTCACACGCAGCAGCCCAGGTTCACACCCCAGTGCCCAGGTTCACATGCGGCAGCCCAGGTTCACACTCCAGTGCCCAGGTTCACACACAGCAGCCCAGGCTAAACGTGGGGCACCAGGCTCACACTTTGATGCCCAGGCTCACACCCCGGTGCCCAGGTTCACATGCGGCTGCCCAGGTTCACATCCCGGTGCCCAGGTTCACATGTGGCTGCCCAGGTTCACACCCTTGTGCCCAGGTTCACACCCCGGTGCCCAGGTTCACGCACAGCTGCTCAGGTTCACACGCGGCTGCCCAGGTTCACACCCCAGTGCCCAGGTTCACACGCAGCAGCCCAGGTTCACACCCCAGTGCCCAGGTTCACATGCGGCAGCCCAGGCTCACACTCCAGTGCCCAGGTTCACACGCAGCAGCCCAGGCTAAACGTGGGGCACCAGGCTCACACGTTGATGCCCAGGCTCACACCCCGGTGCCCAGGTTCACACGCGGCTGCCCAGGCTAAACGTGGGGCACCAGGCTCACATGTTGATGCCCAGGCTCACACCCTGGTGCCCAGGTTCACACATGGGGGCCCAGGCTCACACCCTGGTGCCCAGGTTCACACGCGGGTGCCCAGGCTCACACCCCGGTGCCCAGGTTCACACGCGGGTGCCCAGGCTCACACACGCTTACACAAAGACACCTGCGTGGGCACCACTCACACACCCCTCCGCGATTGCTGTGACATCCATCCGTGGACACCCAGCTGCATGTGGGCAGGAGCCCCGGCTGTGTCAGGGTTAACGGGCAGGGGAGGGGGTGCCCAGGCTCCAGCTGGGTCCGGCCCGCGCGCCTGTTGGCTCTTTGTTGCTGGGAGAGCAGGGCAGGCTGGGTAAAATTTCCGCCCCAATAATTTCCTCTCCACTCTGCACGTCTCCCTCGCTCCCTTGCTGGCTGGCAGCTCTGTCACTCGCTCCGTCCTCTCTCCCTCCTGGGTCCCTGCTCCCCACGGACACCCATGCCCCTTCCCCAGGGTGCCCGCAGGCAGGAGCTGCCCGTGTGGGTTCTGCACAGGGGCAGCAGGACGGCAGCATGCTGGCTTCCCGGTGCCCCATGTGTGGCCCACTGGCATGTGGCTTGGGGTGAGCGTGGACGCCGCATCATGGGCTCAGTGTGGCACACAGGGCGGCCGTGAGGATGCTGGCTTCCCTCCTGCAGCTGCTCCAGTTCTCAGCCCCCCCCAGCACCTCTCCCCAGGCCAGAGCGGGACCCATGCCTGGCATCTCCCTGGGTGGCACCTGCCTCTGCCTGGATAACGATGCGCCCTGTGGAGCTGGGCAGAGCCAGGACGAGAAGGTACAGACTGTTCCCAGACTGGAGGGGCTGGCGTGTGGTCCCTCTGCTGCCAGGCAGCAGTGAATAGGCTGGGTCTGGGAGCAGAGTCAGACCTGGGCAGCCTGTCCCCTCTGGGGGCTCCGATCCCGCCCCGGGACAGGGTCTGGCCGGTAGGGGGGCGGAGAATGGGGCTGGGCCTGTCCCACTGGGGGCTCTGATCCGTAGGGGGGTGGGGAATGGGGCACGGGGCCTGTCCCCTCTGGGGGCTCCAATCCCGCCCCGGGACGGGGTCTGGCCGGTTGGGGGGAGGGGAATGGGGCATGGGGCCTGTCCCCTCTGGGGGCTCCAATCCCACCCCGGGATGGGATCTGGCCGGAAGGGGGGCGGGGAATGGGGCATGGGGCCTGTCCCCTCTGGGGGCTCCAATCCCACCCCAGGACAGGGTCTGGCTGGTAGGGGGGCGGGGAATGGGACACGGGGCCTGTCCCCTCTGGGGGCTCTGATCCGTAGGGGGGTAGG
>NC_133770.1:1400342-1407097 GCF_003597395.2 Chelonoidis abingdonii
GCGGGCTGGGCGGGGGAGGGGTCAGCGGTGCCGTGAGTGCGGTGCACAGGTGCCCGGAGCCCGGTCTGTGCAGAGGAGTGGCCAGTGGTGCCATGAGCGTGGTCCACAGGTGCCCGCAGCCCAGTCTGGGTAGGGAAGGGGTCAGCGGTGCTGTGGGTGCGGGCTGGGTGGGGGAGGGGTCAGCGGTGCCATGAGCGCGGGCTGGGCGGGGGAGGGGTCAGCGGTGCCGTGAGTGCGGTGCACAGGTGCCCGGAGCCCGGTCTGTGCAGAGGAGTGGCCAGTGGTGCCATGAGCGTGGTCCACAGGTGCCCGCAGCCCAGTCTGGGTAGGGAAGGGGTCAGCGGTGCTGTGGGTGCGGGCTGGGTGGGGGAGGGGTCGGCGGTGCCATGAGCGCGGGCTGGGCGGGGGAGGGGTCGGCGGTGCCGTGAGCGTGGGCTGCTGGTGCCCGGAGCCTAGTCTGGGCAGGGGAGGGGTCGGCGGTGCTGTGAGCGTGGGCTGCTGGTGCCCGGAGCCCAGTCTGGGCAGGGGAGGGGGCTCTGCGGCAGATTGCCCTTGGCTCCGGCAGGCAGGGTCCGGATCAGAGCCCCTGGCTGGAGCTGAACCGGACCTGTCCCGACCGGGAATAAGGAGTCGATTTTCCCCAGGGAGGGTCGCCCCCGTTGCAACGACTGACGGGCTGTGGGGCGTGTGTGTGTCTCTGTCACGCAGGGTCAGTGACTCCGGGCCGGGCGTGTGTGACCGAGTAGGGAGGAGGGTGGGGTGTTACCGGACTGTCTGCATCCATACTGCTGGGGGTGGGATTGTAACCTGAGCCGGGGTAGGGGGGACATGACACCTTCGGCCTGGGGGAGGAGCCGGGGGGGTGGGGGAGGCTGCTGGAGGAAGTTTCAGTTTGCAGCTGGCTGGGGAAATGGAGGGAGGCCCAGAACTGGGGTCTGGGCTCCCCACCCCCCTGAGGGACTTGGCTGAGGGGTCCTGGTTGTACCTACAAGCCCTGCTTGGGACTGTGTCCTGTCGTCTCGTAAACCTTCTGTGTTACTGGCTGGCTGAGAGTCCCGGGGAATTGCAGGACGTGGGGTGCAGGGCCTGGACCCCCCACCCCCCCGTGACAGCCCTGCCCTAGCTCAGCGGGCCGGGCCGGATGCAGCTGTCCTGGGGGAGACTGAGTGGGGTGGGCAGCCTGAAGTCTGTGTGCTGACCTGGGGGGCAGGCCCCGGCTCTCCTCGCACCGTCCACCGAGCCTCCCCCTCGGCTCCCTGGAGCCTCTCACCCTGGGCCTGGGCCCTGTTTGCAGCTGGGACACAGTGGGGCTGGTCTTAATGTTCCCGCTGAACACTGGGGGCGGGGGAGGGGGCTCAGTTCCTGGGCGACCCTCTGTCACCTGGCAACTAATGGCCAGGCCCTTCCCCGCTGCAAGGGGAACCTCTGTGTTCCTGGCTGGCTGAGAGTCACGTCTGACTGCTATGTGGGGGGCAGGACCCTGTGGCTTCCCCAGGACCCCGCTGGGGCGGACTCGCTGTGGGAAGCACACGGAGGGGCAGAGGATGCTGAATGCTCCAAGGAGAGACCCAGGAGGTGATGCAGGAAGGTGAGCCGTGTGGCTTCTTGCCCTGGAAAGTCTGCTCCAAGGAGAGGAGGCTCCCCAAAGCCTGCCTGGCTTAGTGGGAGCAGTTCCAGAGCATCGCCCGGGGACTCACGTGGCCACGGCTCGGACCCTGTATCCACATTCAGTGCAGCGGCTGGGAGCAACTTGATCCTTCACCTGTGCATAGGTGTGGCCAGGGAGGGGTTGTCTGGGCTGGGCCCTTCCCCCCATTGTCTCTGGGGATCCCTATTTTATAGCCCGCGTGCTCAGCTGCCAGCACAGCTAATCCCTGCCGCCGAGCGGAGGAGGGAACCTGAGCCGGGGGACGATGGGAGAGCTGCTGTGGGGCACGTCCCAGAGCCAGTGGCAGCGCATCCACCGTGCCCTGGCAGCTGGCAAGGCCGCTGGCCCCAGACAGCACGTTGGCATAGACATGCGCGCGCACCCGCCTGCACCGCCCCCATCCGTGGCACAACGGCACAGCGCCAGTGTCGAGCCGCCTGGGTCGAGCACGGGCGCTGCTGGGAGGCAGGGGCCCCCGGGCCACACCACGGGTAAGGACGGGTCCTGGCAGCCAGGGACACTGGGTGCCCTCCTAGCAAGGCTCGCCAGTACGCGACACAGACCTGGTCACTATATGATCTTGAACCCCTCCAACTTGGGCGCCGAGACCCACGCACGTCAACCACCTGACGACCTACCGTAGAGCCTCCCTCCCTCAAGGCACCCCCGTTCGCTGGGACGCCCCCGCTTAGTCCCCGCACTTTGCTCGTCAGCCGCATTTAATCGGTTGCGCTTAACGCCGTACGCCGGCGGCCACTCTCTGCCTCGCACGCTACCGCACGCATCGCCCGCTGGCTCCCTCTACCCGTCTCCTCCACCATTCGGTAACGACATCACTCCAGATCGCACTCTCTTTCGCCCCCCAACACCATCATCACCCCCCTCCGCGCCTTCAGGCCCTCAGCCACCCCTCCACCAGCATGCCGCAGGGCCGCTTTGGTGAATTGGCCATTTCCAGGGATCCACTGTCTAGGTCAGGACTGTAATTTCTGTTACCCGCCTTAGATGGTCCGACAGGTTCGCCAATCATGCATCCGCCCCTGCCGCATGTTCACTCTCAGCCCAAGGTTGGCGGGAAGTTGGCGCCAGCACATTCCTGCAGCTGCGTTCCACTTCCCAACAGGCTTGTCAATTGGCCATGGGAAGCAATGAAACGTGCCAGGTGGGAGCTGAGAGTTGGGCTGAACCTGCACAATGCTGCAGCCGTAAACCAAACAATCCAGCCTGGAGCAATGAATATCCTGATGGGATTCCAAGTGGGATTTGGCCTTCCTGATTTCACTCCTGCAGCCTGAGCAATATTTTTATACTCCTCCCTGGTCATTTGTCCAATTTTCCATTTCTTGTAAGCTTCTTTTTTGCGTTTAAGATCAGCAAGGATTTCACTGTTAAGCCAAGCTGGTCGCCTGCCATATTTACTATTCTGATACGGCCTCAATGGGGGTATTGTGTCCAGTTCTGGGTGCCACATTTCAGGAAAGATGTGGAAAATCCAAAGAGTCACAAAACTGATGAAAGCAGCGAAGAGTCCTATGGCACCTTATAGACTAACAGACGGATTGGAGCATGAGCTTTTGTGGGTTAAAACTGATTAAAAGTCTAGAAAACATGACCTGTGAGGGAAGACTGAAAAAATGGGTTTGTTTAGTCCAGAGCAGAGAAGCCTGAGAGGGGACATAAGAACAGCTTTCAAGTACATAAAAGGTTGTTACAAGGAGGAGGGAGGTAAATTGTTCTCATTAACCTTTGAGGACAGGACAAGAAGCAATGGGCTTAAATTGCAGCAAGGGAGGTTTAGGTTGGACATTAGGAAAAAATCCCTACCTGTCAGTGGTTAAGCACTGGAATAAATTGCCCAGGGAGGTTGTGGAGTCTCCCTCACTGGAGGTTTTTAAGAGCAGGATGGACAAACCCCTGTCGGGGATGGTCTGGATAATCCTTAGCCCTGGCGTGAGTGCAGGGGACTGGCCTAGGTGACCTTTCAAGGTTCTTTCCAGTCCTACAGTTTTATGATGCTCCAGTGCTGTGGAGACGAAGACCCAGAGAGTAGTTGACACCCACACCAAGGCATGTCAGTCTGCCCTGAGAGCAAAGAGTCTTCTCCCCCCATGGCTGACACTGCACCACACAGGGGAAACTGAGGCACAGAAGGCCTCCTAAAAATGTTGCCCACTATTTCCATGTTGTCGCATTAGACACAGCAGAGAGCCGACCCGTGGGAACTCGGGAAGTGCAGTCCCTGGCTGGCCTGACGGAGTCATGGGGAGCTGGCTGGCATGGCCGCCCTAGCCGTGGGGGGGTCTGGGAAGGAGACATGGGTTCTCTCTGGCACTGTCGGGCCGTGCGCCAAAGAAGGCCTCGTGGCTGGCTCCATTGGCTACTGGGGTCCCAGGTCTCTCGCCACCCGCGTTCCTCTGCTCACAGCCCTGCCAGGGAGCGCCCTGGGCCCTCTCCAGGGACAGCACCCAGCACGTGGGACACTGCTGGGAACAGCCCCCCCTGTCAATTGAGGTGCGAGGCCTGGGCAGGCCTTCACTGGAGCCAGGTCAGGAAAGGGGCCCAGCGTATGTGGGGCACTGCTGGGAACAGCCCCCACCGCCCCCGCCCCAAGGGGCAGTGTATGAGTCCTGGCAGGCCCTCCACCAGGCACCTGGGCTGCCAGAGCCAGACCAGGGACTAGTTACCCTCAGCCCCTGGGAAAACAAGATCAAGGAATCCAGCCCCACGGTGCACACATCTACCCGTGGGCGGGGAGCAGCAGCTGAGGGGCACCAACGGGCACCACCCTTATACAGCTGGGGCAGGGGCACGAGAGCCGTGTCTCCGAGTACTGCCAGGCAAAACTCTCCAGCATCTGAGCTGGGCGCCTACACCTGGGGGGAACCACGTCAGCGCCTGCTGCAAGACGACTGGCACCCGTGCCCGGGTATGGGCCAACACCACTGTGACGCCACTCCCTGCCCCCAGGGACGCACCCAGTGCCACTGTGACACCGCCCCCTGGGTACACATCCAGCACCGCTGTGACGCCACCCCAGCCCCCGGATACGAACCCTGACCCACCATGACACCGCCCCCTGCCCCCCGGGTACGAGCCCTGACCCGCCGTGACACTGCCCCCCCGTATGCACCCAGCGCTGCCGTGACACCGCCCCCTGCTCCCTGGATATGAACCCTGACCCACCGTGACATTGACCCCTGCCCCCCCCCCGTACGCACCCAGTGCTGCCGTGACACCGCCCCCCGGGTACGCATGCAGCACTGTTGTGACGCCACCCCTTCCCCCAGGGATGCACCCAGCGCCACCGTGACACTGCCCCCTGGATACCCACCCCCACCTGCTGTGACACCACCCCTTCCCCCGGGGACACACCCAGTGCCGCTGTGATGCCATCCCCTGACCCCGGGGATGCACCCAGTCACACTCCCTGCCCCCCGTATATGCATCCCCACCTGCTGTGACGCCACCCCCCTGACCCCAGGTATGCACCCAGCGCTGCCGTGACATCGCCCCCGCCCCCAAGGGACGCACCCAGCGCCGTCATGACACTGCCCCCGGGTACGCACCCCCACCTGCTGTGACACCACCCTCTGACCCCGGGGACGCACTCGTGCCACCATGATACCGCCCCCCACCCCCGAGTACGCACCCAGCGCCCCCCAGGTACACACCCTGCGCCATCGTAACACCGCTCCCTGCCCCCTACCCTCCGGGTACACGTCTCGACCTGCCATGACACTGCCCCCCACCTTGCCAGTGTGGACGGGGCGTGAGCTAGCGCACACGGGGCTCCTTTAATGCGCTGTAACCTGCAAGTGTCGCCAAGCCCTTAGTGCACTCTGTGCCATGAGCTAAATCCCTGACACTATTGAACAGAGCCAATCCCTGCGGGACCCCACTCGTTCTGCCCTTCCAGCCTGGCTGTGACCCACTGATAACAACTCCCTGGGGATGGTTTTCCAGCCAGTTCTGCACCCACCTTGTAGTAGCTCCATCTAGCTTGTTTGTGAGACGGTCACATGTGACAGCATCACAAGCCTTACTAAAGTCGAGCTACACCCCACTCCCCCTTCTCCCCACCCGCAAGGCTTGGGACCTCTCACAGAAGCCACCAGGCTGGTTTGACACGATTTCTTCTTGACAAATCCATGCTGAGCTCAGTTCCCCACAAGCTGCGCAGCCGCGTGGCCACGGAGTCTGCCCCGGCCCCAGCTCCGGAGCTGCCCAGGGGGTCTCCATGACAGACCCTGCATATGCCCAGGCCCTCAAGGAGAAGGTGGCTTGAAAGACCCCGCCACCCCCAGGTTGTCTGGATTTGTTCCTGTACCCGCCAGGCTGCATTCGGCATGCTAGGTAGATCTCAGCAGAGTGGGGACGGCCCTCCAGGCTCCGCTCACACTTGCGTCTCCACAGCCCGCAGCGCCAGCGACGAGCATCGTAGCCTTGGCTCAGGGTGGGAGAGTAGTGGCCGCGACACAGTCATCCCTGCAGACTGCGGCTGGGCCTTGGGCCGTCAGCACGTGTGCCAGAGCAGGGAGGGGGGCGGATCGACCTGGAGATGTCGCAGGGGAGTTTTACTGGGACCGGCTGCGTTGGTGGTGGGATACCAGGGGGTGACTTTAGGTGAGGGACGGTACTTGAGCCTGTAACCTGAGCCGGAGGGGGGGGGGGCAGGTGACACCTTTGCCTGGGAAAGGGACAAAGGCTGGAGGAGGAGCCAGGGGGGAGGCTGGGTGAGACGGCTGGAGGGGGGTCTGGGGAAGCAGAGGGAACCCCAAGTCTGGGGTCTAAGCTCCCTGCCCCCCAGAGGGACCTGGCTGGGGGGTCCTGGTTGTACCTACAAGCCCTGCTTGGACCTGTGTCCTGTCGTCTCATAAACCTTCTGGCTGAGAGTCCCGGGGAATCGCAGGACGTGGGGTGCAGGGCCCGGACTCCCCCACCCTCCGTGACACCCCAGCTTCAGGACAGATGCAGACTGGAGAGAGTAGATCTTCAGTCACTATTTAAATGGCCTCCCTGCCCCAGTACTGCCGGGGGGGGTCACCTGAGTGCACAGTTACCCTGCGGGTGAGTGATCACCTGTACTGCCAGGCAGGGCGAGTCCCCC
>NC_133770.1:1409862-1441325 GCF_003597395.2 Chelonoidis abingdonii
GCTGCGGGGGGGGTACCTGGGGGAGGGGCACTAGCGTTGATGCTGCGGGGCGGAGTACCTGGGGGAGGGGCAGTAGCATTGATGCTGTGGGGGGGGTCCAGCCCCTGGGGGAGGGGCTGTAGTACTGTAGCTGTGGGACCCTAGGTGCCACCATTCCTGCAGGGAGGGGTCTGACCGTCTGCGCCTCAGCAGCGAATCTGCTGGTGTTGTGCAGCCAGGGTGTGATGTTTATGCAAGTTCTATAATAAGCTAATTTGCATACGGACCCTCATTCGCGTGTAGCCCTCCTGTCTGGCGTCAGGCCTTGTCCCCAGTGCTGGCAGGCCTGGCCTGTGGCAGCCCCCACCTCCCGGCCAGGGCACACCTTGGCGGGGGCCCTGGGGTGGCATGGCTGGCTGGTGCCCTCTGCTGGGTGCCCACCTTGTGTGGCCCTGGGACGCCGGGTCGTGGGCAGAGTCCCCCGTGCTGCCCCGAGGCCAGCAACATGGAGGGGGCTGTGTGGAGAATGGAGTTCTGCCCATTGGGCCCCCCCGGCCCAATCCTTCCCCCTGCCTCCTGCAAAGTCTGTCCCACTCCACCCCACCCCACCCCATCCAGTCCTTAAAGGGCAGCACCAGGAACCAACACAACATCCCAACGCATCCGCCCGGGCAGAGCCAGCACTGTCCAGCCATTGTACCTAGGGGCAGGGATTTCCCTACACCCCCCCACAGTTTCATGCAGTGTTGCCAGTTTAGTCGGTTGGAAATTTGAACTGAAATTGAAACATCAATACGCACGTGAAAAGCAGATACAGTGTATGAGAAAATACTTGTACTGAGCAACCAGAATGGTTTGAACAGCGCGACCGAAGACTCCCGTCCTCACACAGCTTGTTTGTGACAATGGCGGCACATGGGTGTTGGCTCTCTCGGCCACGGGCTGAATGGGCTCTGCCCTGACAGTGGGTGCTGAGCCAGGGGAGGGGGGAGGCTGCAGGACCAGGCTGTGTTTACATGAACTCACCTGCTCTGCCCAGGTACCCAGCAGACAGAGCTCTGCTGCCCAGGTGATCAGCTCTGCCTGGTGTTGGGTTACAATCACTTTAGGACTGAATGTGGGGTCATGAAATGTTCTCCTCAATGTATGAGTAAAGGGCAGCAGATCTGTGTGTCGTCAGCCTGACTGAGAGGGTCTCCTCAGTGCTTAATTTGTGCTAGGGCTTGGCCGGGCTGAGCCCCGGCACCTCCATACTCGGCCGTTCAGAGCCCTGGCATCTCCAGGCTTGGCAGGGCTGAGCCCTGGCACTTCCAGACTCGGTGGTTCAGAGCCCTGGCACCTCTGGGCCTGGCGGTTCAGAGCCCCGGCACCTCTGGGCCTGGTGGTTCAGAGCCCTGGCACCTCTGGGCCTGGTGGTTCAGAGCCCCGGCACCTCTGGGCCTGGTGGTTCAGAGCCCTGGCACCTCTGGGCCTGGTGGTTCAGAGCCCCGGCACCTCTGGGCCTGGTGGTTCAGAGCCCTGGCACCTCTGGGCCTGGTGGTTCAGAGCCCCGGCACCTCTTTCATTACAAATTAAGCACTTGTCACCCACAACTGAATTGCCCTTGCTAAGCAGGAGGTTTGGATAGCAGATGCCAGTGGGGGGGGAACGGGGGTTTTGTTCGGTGGGGTGGGCTCTGCCTCAGAGTCACAGGCACTATTTGACATGCCCCCTCCCGTTTAGATACAGAGCTGATTAGGCTCCATAGAGAGTCTTTTGTTCTGTTTAGTGACCACTGCAGCAGAAATCACTGACAATCAGTCTAAGTGCTTAGTCCTGTTGTGGGGACAGTGTTTTTCTGTAAGAGGCAGCCCAGACTGCACTAGCAGCAAGCGAGGTTCCCGCACTGAGAGCTCAGCTGGAATCACTGAGAGCTGGTGGACCCTCAAGAGACCAACTCGCAGAGGTCACAGGGGCAGGTGGCAGCAGAAGGTGACTGCGCAGGGCCATTGGGGATGGAGCAGTGCAGTGAACAGTGGCACAACGAACAGCCATGGCCAGAGCATTGGACTATGTTTTAGTGACTTGTTTTTAAATTACTGCCCAGGATCTTTTCAGGGGGAATAAGGCAAAGCGCCACATTCATTGGTAATACCTGTAGCAATCTACACGGTATCACTGCATATGATCTATATTACACTCACACTCACTCACACACACTCTGTCTTCTTGTTGTTACTAGTTGCTCCCCTTAACTGCACTGGCCAGGTGAGTTAGATGGGGGAGGGGGTGGAGCTGGATCAATGCTCCATGCTGACAAAACGAGACCTCAGTCCTCTGCAAGACACCTCACATTTATAGCAGCTTCTCTCTCATGCAAATCTGTACCAGATACAAAATCTGTGTCTGTGTCCATTGGTCCTTTGTGCTGCATCCTTCTGGGTGTTGTCCCAGTGCCCTTCAAAGAGGGAGTTTCAAAAGAAGGGGCTGGCTTCTAACACCCCCCTCTTCCCCTCCCTCCGCAGGCCATCAGTGTGTCTGCTCTTCTTCAGTGAGCCCACTTGACACGTTTTATTGTCCTTGGGGCTGGCTCCCAGACCCTCTCCAGGGGTTGCAGTTGTGTGGAGGTGCTGCCTTCCACGCCTGGCTCATCCACACCTCGTTCATTCAACAGGGCAATTGATTAAAGGGGGGGCGGTGGATCTTATTCTATTCCTAGGGAAAAGACTGTCTTTTTAACATTATTCCAAGGCTCAGTACAAAGTTTTCTACTTAAGGATCTGACACAAAGTTGTATGAATAAAGGCATAATACAAAGTCATATGAAAGTTATGTGAAGATGCTTAATGCAGAGATTTATCTACAACTTCACTCCACAATGTTAGATTTGTAACTGGGAAACTTACGTAAATACATTTCCTAGTAGGCCAGGATTTTAAAAGTGCTTTATTTGCCAAGGTTATTATCTCATACCATCGCTATTTCAAGAGGTCATTATCTTGGGGAGTTTCAGTACTACATTTTTTTAGTATTATGATTATTTTTATGTAAGAACGGCCATATTGGGTCAGACCAATGGTCCATCTATTCCAGTATCCTGTCTACCAACAGTGACTATTCCAGGTGTATCAGAGAGAATGAACAGAACAGAGAATCATCGAACGATCCATCCCATCATCCACTCCCAGCTTCTGGCAGACAGAGGCTAGGAACACCCAGAGCAGGGGGTTACGTCCCTGAGCACCCTGGCTAATAGCCATTGATGGACCTAACCTCCGTGAACTTATCTGGTACTTTCTTGAACCCTGTTATAATTTTGGCCTTCACAACATCCCTGGCAAAAAGTTCCACGGGTGACTGTGTGTTGTGTGAAGAAATACTGCCTTTGGTTTGTTGTAAACCTGCTGCCTGTTCATTTCATTGGGTGACCCCTACTTCTTGTGTTAAGTTAAGGAGTAAATAACTCTTCTCCATTCACTCTCTCCACATCAATCAAGATTTTAGAAGCCTCTATCGTATCCCCCTTAGTCGTCTCTTTTCCAAGCTGACAAGTCCCAGTCTTATTAATCTCTTGGGCGGAAGGAGAGCTCAGTGGTTTGAGCACTGGCCTGCTAAACCCAGAGTTGTTCAATCCTTCAGGGGCCATTTAGGGAACTGCAGCAAAAATCTGTCTGGGGCTTGGTCCTGCTTTGAGCAGGGGGTTGGACTAGATACCTCCTGACATCCCTTCCAACCCTGAAATTCTAGGATACTCCACCTACAGAATCTGTTCCACACCCCGAATCATTTTTGTTGCCTTTCTCTGTACCATTTCCAATTCCAGTATCTCTTTTTTGAGCTGGGGTGACCAGACCTGCACCCAGTATTCACGGTGTGAGCATACCATGGATGTATATAGTAAAAGTGGAGGATCTTGCTTTGCCAGACTGATCAGCTAAGCCAATACTGGCAACCTATATGAAAAGGCTGGAAAACACCAATCCTCTGGACTGCATCGACATGCAGAAAGCCTTATAAGCCAGTCACTGTCAAAGCCAATTGTAGAACTTAATGATGCTGTTAAGAATGGTGGAGACACAACTCAGTTTATGTGAACCAACATGGCTGTGGCATCCTACTTCCTATTTAAGCAAGAGATACTGCACACTACGAACTGGAGGCCATGTTAAGGGCATTGTCACTTGTTCATCCTGAAGCTGAACACTGGTTCCGAACAAGACCAGCAAACGCTCACTGTCTTTCTGCAAGAAACTCAGCTGACTGGCTAGAAACATGCAGTGCAACAGTGAAAGACTCAGCAATTGAAATGTGAAGACCTCTCTCACCGTATTCGATATGCGTACATGGCTGATGAATGCACTGATGCAAATGGACATCAAGTATTAAGTCATGGCATATGTTATCTTGATGTCAGTGGTAGGCCAGTAGATGCATTTCTAGATGTTCACGTTATAGAAGACACATCGGCTGCATCTGTGACGTCTTACAAGAGTTAAATGCTTGTCAATTGGACCCCAAACAGATGGCTGCTTGTGCATTTGATGGAGCTGCAAACTTCTCTGGAAGACATGGTGGAGCACAAGCTTTGCTCAGAGAAAAGTGTAACCCTAATCTCTCCTGTACACACTGCAGAGGCCACCTACTCCAACCAGCGCTAGTACAAGCTGCAGAGTCTTCAAAAGACATTAAAAAGCCATACATGTAATGGCTTCTTTATACTCTTTTTTTCAGCAAGAGCCCAAAAGGACTCAGCGTCTTGGAAATAAAGAGAAGATACGCTGGGATTGACGTTCAGATTAGTCCAACCTGGGAAAACCCACTGGCTTTCTCATGAGCGATTCTTGGCTGTTGTCTTAAAATTACTGCAGCCATTATTACTGGCTTTGGAAGGTATCTACCAAGATAGGATGGATCTAAGTAGTGAGGCTGGTGAACTACTTTCATTACTACGTTCAGAGAAGACTCTCGCCATTCTCTGTCTTGTAAATCTACTGTTGAAAGCGCTTGGGTCACTGTGACATTATTAATATCACCTGTGGCTGTATAGATCATGGTGCAACCGCTGTTATATATTTGGGGCAAATATTGTACAAAGGTTGTCGTGTGAGGTGTCTGTGGAAAGGGTCTGGTTTTCTGGGTATGATTGTGCTGTCTGTATGGGTGTATCATTTCTGTAGTTGAAGTTATGAATATTGACTCTGTACTGGTATCTCAGTGTGTTTTGATTCTAATTAGCCTCAGTGAAGCATTTGGTCAGCTTCTTGAGAAGGGAATTTGCAAGTTAAGTGCCCAGTCAAGAAACACTTAACTGACAATAGGCCTTGGGAGACTCCAATCCACATGAGAAGTCTTCCTGGGAACCTTCAAGGGAGCATGTGAGCAATGGCTGCCTCCTGCAAACAGATCTGATCCCAAAGGACCAAGCCCCAGACCCAGATCAATATGTTTATTAGAGAATATTTAAATAAGGATGATACACAGAGTTTGGCAGGTCAGTCATTAGTCATCGGGGGCAACATACAGAGTATGAGGGGACGCTGGTATTTGGTTATGTGTTAGCATATAGTACATACAGTCTGTAATGTCCCCAATGCGGTGTACGGTGGTGGGCGTGCAAAGTATCAGTAGGGCAGTGAGGGTACATCGCTCATCTAATGTACACATAGTCCTGATAGAGCAAGTTGGGCGGTAATGGGAGCGGGTGACCCTTCACGAGGTGGAATCCAGATCGGGGTTCCAGGCTCGAGGGATGATGCTAGTTTAGTAGGGGGTGTAAGGTGTTCCCCTCCCCCCGTGGGTGCGTGGAGTCACATCGCTCCTCCCGTAATGGCGGTGGCCGTGATGTGTCGGTGTAGTGTCCTGGACCACGGTACATGTCCGAGACCATCAACGTCTCATGAGTCGCGCCATAGCGACGGCCCACCCCACAGGCCCTAAGTACACGTTCGTTACAGGGGTCCCAGGCGCCTAGCGCCCCGACGATCAGGGCGTCGGTGTAAACCTCGTAGCCCTTTGCCCGCAAGGTGTCAGTCAAGGGGGCATATTTTTCGAGTTTACGGGCTCGGGCTTCGTGGAACGCCGGGGTCCTGTTCTCGAATGGGATCGTCACGTCGACGAGGATGATCTTTTTCCACTCCGTGTCCGTAATGATGATGTCTGGTCATAAACATGATGATACACATCAGATCTTACCCACAAATCACGCTGGTGCCAATCCTTTAGAATCTAAAATCTAAAGGTTTATTCATGAAGGGAAAAGATAGAGATGAGAGCTAGAATTGGTTACATGGAATCAATTACATATAGTGATGGCAAAGTTCTTAGTTCAGGCTTGTAGCAGTGATGGAGTAAACTGCAGGTTCAAATCAAGTCTCTGGAACATCACCAGCTGGGATGGGTCATTCAGTCCTTTGTTCAGAGCTTCAGTTTGTAGCAAGGTCCCTCCAGAGGTAAGAAGCAGGACTGAAGACAAGATGGAGGAGATGCAGCAGCTTTTTATAGTCTCTTGCCATGTGGTCTCTGCTTTCTTTGTTCCAAAGACAAGCTGCCCAGCACATGGCCTGGAAAAACTCAGCGCTCTGTCCATAGGCATGTCCCTGCCTTGCTGAGCCACAAGGCAGATCTACTTCTCTCCATGGATCAATTGTGTAGCTGATGGTCCTTAATAGGCCATCAAGCAGGCTATGCCGAGCTGACACCAACTTGTCTGGGGTGTCACCCAGAAGCAGAGCACAATTTGAAATACAGAGTGTGATGGGCTGGATCCCAGAACCCCTCTTGGGGCTGCCAACTGGTGTGCCCAGACTGCTGCCCCTGCTTTCCTGCCCTGGCAGCTTGGGACTTCAGTGCCCTGCCTGGTTTGAGCCAGACCCGCTAGCCTGCTGCAAACCCAGATCCAGGTCTGAACCACGTCCCCTAACAGCTGCAGGCTTCACTGAAAGCAGCTCACAGGAGTGTTCCTGTCTCTAACACGCAGATGCCCAACTCCCAGTGGGTCCAAACCCCAAATAAATCCGTTTTTCCCTGTTTAAAGCTTATACAGGGTAAACTCATCAATTGTTCGCCCCCTATAACACCCACGAAAGCTCACGCTCCAAAACATCTGTTAGTCTGTAAGGTGCCACAGGATTCTTTGCTGCTTGTACAGTTCCAGACTAACACGGCTACCCCTCTGATACTGATAGAGAGAGATGCACAGCTGTTTGCCACCCCCCACCCCCCAGCTATTAACACATACTCCGGGTTAATTAATAAGTAAAAAGTGATTGCATTAAATACAGAAAGGAGGATTTAAGTGGTTCCAAGTAGTAACAGCCAGAACAAAGTGAATTACCAAGCAAAATAAAATAGAGCATGCAAGTCTATCGCTAAGAAACTGAATCCAAATAACACCTCACCAGTTCCAGTGAGTTTCCTTTTACAGACCAGTCTCCGGCTAGTCTGGGTCCAGCAATCGCTCCCACCCCCCGCAGTCACTGCCCTTTGTTCCAGTTTCTTTCAGGTATCCTGCGGGGTGGACAGGCTCTCTCTTGAGCCAGCTGAAGAGAAAATGGAGGGGTCTCCCAGGGGTTTAAATAGACTTTCTCCTGGGCTGAGAGCCCCTCCTCTCTCCTATGCAAAGTGGAGTTCTGGAGTCACATGGGCAAGTCACATGTCCATGCATGACTCAGTTTTTACCAGCCAAGCCACATTCCTGGGAAGGCTCAGATGTAGATTGGCATCTTCAGATTCATTGTTGGCTTAAATGGTTTTTGAGTGGGCACTTGATGTGCATTTTTTTCAAGAAGCTGCCCAAAAGCTTTACTGAGGCTACTTAAAATCAAGCAGTACACAGCCAATATTCGTATCTTGGAATACACCAATGACACGTGCCTACAGCTAGGAGGAGGGGATTCGGGAGAGCATGACCTTCGCAGAGAGATGGCACATGGCACACGTAGCACAGAAGATATTCCAGTTATGTCACATAGACATTCGTAAGCATATTCCATAAAGCCTCATGGGGGGCACCGTGACAGCCAGGATATCGCCAATACCTATAACTTTACATACAGAAACAATACACACACCCAGACAGCATAACCATAACCAGCAACCCAGAGCCTTCTCTTAGACTCCTTATTTGAGCCCTTTATACAAGATTTGGTGCCACTCAGAGCTGCCCAGAGGATTCAGGGAGCCCAGGGCAACGCAATTCTGGGGGGCCTTTCCATAAAAAAGTTGCAACACTATAGAACACTATATTCTCGTGGGGGCCCCTGCGGGGCCTGGGGCAAATTCCCCCCACCCCACCCCAGGCAGCCCTGGTGCCATTACAGGACCTTGGTTGCAACAATGACCTATGTGGTCCCAGTTCATACAATACCGTCACTGCTCAGCAGCACAGCTGCTTCCAACCTAACGCTCCTGGTGCACCGGCAGCCCCTGTGCTCCTGTGCAGGGGCCCAGTCTGTGTGGCCATCACCCCCCCACACCCCAGACACAGCTGATGTGATGGCCAGGTGCTCGAGAGGTGCAGGGCTGTCTGTCTGGGGGGTTCTCAGCACCGGCCCTGCTCCCACCCTGCACTGGGTGCAGCTCTTAGATGGGGGGCAGCAAAGAACAGTCCAGGGACACAGACACCAGGCCTGGGGGCACCATCCCCTCTCAGTCAGTGCAGCGGTAGGAGGCACTGGGCCAAAGGGAAGAGGGGCTCAGCAGCGGGTGCCGTCCTGGAGAGAATGGGGGGGTCAGTTTCATGGGGGCATCGTTCTTGGGGAGTGGACGGGGGCTCAGCAGGAGTCGCTGTGTTCGGGGAGTGGATGGGAGGTGCCGTGCTCAGGGAGCAGGGTGGGGGGCTCAGTAGGGGGCACCGTGCTTAGGGAATGGGGAGGGTCGGGGGGGTGTCATGCTCAGGGAGTGGACGGGGTCCGAGCGGGCAGCGTGGTACTCAGGGAGCAGGCCAGGGCTCGGGCAGGCTGGAGCATTGCATGCTGGGAGCCGGGCTCAGGGAGTGGGCGGGGGCCGAACGGGCAGCGTGGTGTTTGGGGAGCGGGCGGGGGCTCGGGCAGGCTGGAGCATTGCATGCTGGGAGCCGGGCTCAGGGAGCAGGCGGGGGCCAAGCGGGCAGCGTAGTGTTTAGGGAGCGGGCGGGGGTTCGGGCAGGCTGGAGCATTGCATGCTGGGAGCCGGGCTCAGGGAGCGGGCGGGGGCTTGTGCAGGCTGGAGCATTGCATGCTGGGAGCCGGGCTCAGGGAGTGGGCGGGGGCCGAGCGGGCAGTGTGGTACTCAGGGAGCGGGCGGGGGCTCAGGCAGGCTGGAGCATTGCATGCTGGGAGCCAGGCTCTGGGCACGCCACGGGATGCCCATGGCCCTGCCTGGCAGGCTCGTCGCCCGGCTCCCCAGCCCCGTGTGTCCCCACAGGTCCTGTCCCTCGGGGCCGACGTGCTCCCAGAGTACAAGCTGCAGGCACCACGCATCCACCGATGGACCATCCTGCACTACAGCCCCTTCAAGGCGGTGTGGGACTGGCTCATCCTGCTGCTGGTCATCTACACGGCCGTCTTCACGCCTTACTCGGCCGCCTTCCTGCTCAGCGAGGTGCAGGAGGACGTCCGGCGCAGCTGCAGCTACTCCTGCAGCCCGCTCACCGTAGTGGACCTGCTGGTGGACATCATGTTCCTCATCGACATCCTCATCAACTTCCGCACCACCTACGTCAACTCCAACGAGGAGGTGGTGAGCCAGCCGGGCCGCATCGCCATCCACTACTTCAAAGGCTGGTTCCTCATCGACATGGTGGCCGCCATCCCCTTCGACCTGCTCGTCTTCGGCTCCGGCTCCGGCTCCGAGGAGGTAACGACCGCGCTGGCCCTGGCGCGACTCCGGCCCTGCCGTAGGGATGGGGGGCTGGCCCCAGCCTTGTATAACCCTGGCCCTCTCCAGCCCCACCCCATCTGATCCAGTCCCACCCCCGTCCAACCCAGGAACTTTCCAGCCCAACTCCCATCTAAGCCACCCACCTTCCAGCCCAGCCCTGTCCCACCCAGCTGCCTTCCAGCCCCGTCCCCTGTCACAGACCTACAGGGTCGGGGCTGTGCCCCCCCGGGACTGTCTCTGGGAGGCCCCTTCACTGGCCCAGCCCCGCTGGGGGTCCTGCTCTGCCTCCAGGGTGAGCCACGCGGCCTCACCACCCCCTAGACTGGCCCTCAAAGCCTGCAGCCCCGCCACCCCCCGTGAGCTCCGGTCAGCGAGTCCCCCGAGACAGCCACTGAGGGAGACTCAGCCACTCGCAGGGATCAGGGCCCCTCGCCCAGCTCTGGCAGGGCCACTCCCAGCTCAGGCACAGCCGGGTTCACTTGTTAGCTGGCGCCCAGCCTAGGGGCCCGTCAGGCAGCCTGGGGCAGTGAAGGGTGAAGCAGGGTCCTCCTGGCCAGCCCCGAGCCCAGCCCGGGTGTGGGGAACCCTCGGGTCCGGCTCCGTCTGTCTGTCTGTGCGGCCTCCTTGGTCAGAGTCAAGGTGAGAGCCCTGACTGCTTCCCGCAACCCCCATGTAACCTGCCCTCCCCCCTCCCCCCTCCCCATCCTGTGATCCCGAGCTGGGGGTTTAGCTCCACGTCCCAGCAATTGGATTTGCCATTGTCCTCTCATGCTGCAGTGCTGTGGGGTTAGGGCCCCAGCAGCTAGCGACTCCCCGCCTGCCCTGAGAGCAGCTCCCTCTCCCCAGGTAACAGTGCAGCATGTGGGGAAACTGAGGCACACACAGCTGTCATAAAGATATTGCAGAAACTTTGTCCAAGGCTCATGTGAATGAGGTCAGAGAATCACATTGCCATAGGGCTGGGAGGGACCACGCGAGGTCGCCTAGTCCAGTCCCCTGCACACAGGGCAGGGCTAAGTATTCCCCAGGCCAGAGGTTCTGAAACGGGGTCGGGACCCCGTCACAGGCGGCCAATCTGAGCCTGAGAAGGAGCCAGAATTTCCCAATGTGCATTGCCAAAGAGCCCCAGTAACACGTCAGCAGCTCCGCCTCAGCCCGCTGCCAGCGCCTCCCACCCACCGGCACCCCCCTCCCTCCCCACACCTCCCGGTCAGCAGGAGGCTCTGGGGAGGGGTGGAGTGGGGGTAGGGCCCGTGGCAGAGCAGGGTCTGAGCAGTCAGCCCCCCCGGCACACTGGAAAGTTGGCGCCTGTAGCTCCAGCCCTGGTGTTGGGACATGTACAAGGAGTCGCGTGTTAACCCCTGAGGAGCCCCAGGTTGGCCAGGCCTGGCTCCGGGGGTCACGAGGTTAAGTGGAGGGCTGCCCCCAAGCCCCGCTCTGCCGCCAGCATTTCTAACGGTGTTAAAGATTCAAGCCGTGGTGTAATGTATGGGGGGGGCTGTGACAGGGGCACCAGGACAAACGTTGGCGAGCCGCTGGCCCATCCTGGCCGGTGCTGTAATGTGCGTTAATCCGACTAAGCACAGGGGCAGCTGGGGCCAGGGGGCGCACTCCCCAGATGGGGCTGTAGCCTGGGGCACAGCAGCTTGGGGAAGGACCTGGGGGTTGTGTGGAAAACAGCTGAACACGGGCGTCTCTAACAGCCCTGCTCTGGCTCAGCCGGACACGCCCGGCCAGATGCAGGGGCCCCGGGGGAAGCCCAGACAGGCCAGATGGATGCAGCGGCCCTGGGGGGGAGCCCAGACACACCTGGCCGGATGCAGGGGCCCCGGGGGGAGCCCAGACAGGCCGGATGGATGCAAGGGCGCCAGGGGGAGCCCTGACAGGCCAGATGGATGCAAGGGCCCCAGGGGGAGTCCGGACACGCCTGGTCAGATGCAGGGGCCCCGGGGGGGGGAGCTGGGACACGCCTGGCCGGATGCAGGGGCCCCAGGAGGAGCCCAGACAGGCCGGATGGATGCAGGGGCCCCAGGGGGAGCCTGGACAGGCTGGATGGATGCAGGGGCCCTGGAGGGAGCTTGGATAGGCTGGCCGGATGCAGGGGCCCCGGGGGGAGCCCAGACAGGCCAGATGGATGCAGGGGCCCTGGAGGGAGCCCAGACAGGCCAGGCCGGATGCAGAGGCCCCGGGCTCTGCGGGAAGCCGGCCAGGGTGGGCAGAACAGTCCCCATGGCTTTGACCCCTGCCCCTCTGCCCTCAGACCACCACGCTGATCGGGCTGCTGAAGACGGCCCGGCTGCTGCGCCTGGTGCGCGTGGCCCGTAAGCTGGACCGTTACTCGGAGTACGGGGCGGCTGTCCTCTTCCTGCTCATGTGCACCTTCGCCCTCATCGCCCACTGGCTGGCCTGCATCTGGTACGCCATCGGCAACATGGAGCAGCAGACCATCGGCTGGCTGCACGCGCTGGGCGAGCAGATCGGCAAGCCCCTGGGCGCCAACGCCTCGCTGCCAGGGCCCAGCATCAAGGACAAGTACGTCACGGCGCTGTACTTCACCTTCAGCAGCCTGACCAGCGTGGGCTTCGGCAACGTCTCCCCCAACACCAACTCCGAGAAGATCTTCTCCATCTGCGTCATGCTCATCGGCTGTGAGTGCGGGGGAGGTGGGGGCGGGGCGCTGCCGGCGGGGGCCTGCCTGTGCTGCCTGCCCCCTGCCTACCCGCCCCCTGCCTACATCTGCCTGCGCTGCCCTGCCCACCCCCTGCCTGCCCCCGTCTACCCCTGCCTGCCTGCGCTGCCCTGCCTGCCCCCTGCCCATCTGCCTTGCTTGTGCCCTCCCCCTGTGTCACGGAGTCCCCGGGCGATGCTCTGGAACTGCTCCCCACCAAGCCAGGCAGTGACTTTGGGAGCTCCGTCTTCTTGGAGAGACTTGTTCAGGGCATAAGAAGCACACTCTTCACCCCTTTCCGTTCTCTAGGGTCTCTCCTTGAGCATTCAGCATCCTCTGCCCCTCCGTGTTGCTTCCCCGCGAGCCACCCAGCGGGGTTCCTGGGGAAGCCACAGGGTTCTGGCACCCCCACTTTGCAGTCAGTACGTTGGACTTCTCTAGCCAGCAAAACATGAGGTTTATTCGATGACAGGACAGGGTCTAAAAACAGAGCTTGTAGGTACACGAACCAGGACCCCTTCGGCCGGTCATTTGGGGGTCGTGAGCCAGACCCCTAGGGTCTGCACTTCATCTCCTCGTCCCCAGCAAGTCTTCCAGCTACCCACCCCTCCAGCCCTCCTTCTCTTGCTCAGCCCTTTTTCCCTGGCAGGAGGTCACCTGATCCCTTTGTCTCCATAACCTTCATGTTGGCACCTTTTGCAGAGGAGGGCCCAGGCCATCATTGCTAGGAGACAGAGTGCCAGATTTAGGTGACTGGCCCTTTGCTCTGCAGCAATCACACCCCTTATCCACCACTGGATACGTAAGACTGCCTTGGGGACACTGATGGCACCAACACAGTGTTCAAGCAAACATTAAAGAACATTTCCTTAGCTCATCACACCCTTGCTTGCGCCCGCTCTGCCTACCCTCCTGCGCTGACCCGCTTGCCCCGAACACTGCCTGGCACTGCCTGCCCTGCCTGCGCTGCCCTGCCCTTAAACCTATACCCCTGCCTGCACTGCACTCCTTGCCTCCCCTGCCTGCGATAGCTTTGCCCGCCCCTACTACCCCTGCCATGCATGCCCTGCTGCCCCCTGCCTGTGCTGCCCTTGCCCGTTTGCGCCTACCTACCCTGCCTGGCACTTGCCCTGCCTGCCCCCTGCCTGCGCTGTCCCCCGCCCCTACCTACCCCTGCTTCACTGCTGCCTGCCCCCTGCCTGCGCTGCCCTGCCCCCTATGCTTTACCCCTGCCTTGCCGCTGCCTGCCCGCCCCCTGCCTGCACTTGCCCCGCCCCCTAACCTACCCCTGCTGCAATGGCCTCTGTCCTACCCCTGCTGCCTGCCTGCCCGCCCCCTACCTTACCCCTGCTCTGCACTTGCCCTGCCCCCTACCTACCCCTGCCTGCACTGCCCCGCCCTCCTACCTTACCCCTGCCTGCATGCCTGTGCCCCCTGCCTGCACTCCGCCGCCCCTACCTACCCCTGGCCTGCACTGCCTGCCCTGCCCCTGCCTGCGCTGCCCTGCCCCCTACGTACCCTGCCTGCGCTGCCCTGCCCCCTATGTACCCTGCCTTGCCGCTTGCTGCCCGCCCCTGCTGACTGCCCCCGCCCTACACCCCTGCTGCACTGCCCTGCTCGCTGCCTGCCGCCCCTACCTACCCTGGCCTGCACTGCCCTGCCTGCCCGCTGCCTGCGCTGCCCTGCCCTCTACTGCCTGACTGCCTGCCCCTGCCTCGCGCTGCCGCCTGCCCTACCTCCTGCTCTGCTGCTGCCCTGCCCACCACCCCGCTGCCTGCCCCGTGCGTACCCCTGCCTGCGCTGCGCGCCCTGCCTGCACCCCTGCCCCTCTACCCTACCCTGCCTGCCGCTGCCTGCCCCCTACCTACCCTTGCATGCACTGCCCTGCCCCCTACACCCTGCCTTGCACTGGCCCCGCCCCCTGCCTGCGCTGCCCTGCCCTACCTACCCCTGCCTGCGCTGCCTGCCCCCCCTACCTCGCTGCCTGCCTCCCCTGCCTGCACTGCCCTGCCTGCCCCCGTTTTACCTACCTGCCTGCACATGCCTCCCCTGCCTGCGCTGTCCTGCCTTACCCTGCCTCCTGCATGCTGCCTGGCCTGTGCTGCTCTGCCTGCCCCTACCGCCCTCTGTACCGCACTTGCGACTGCCCTGCCCATCTCCTGCCTCTGCCCCCTGCGCCATCCCGGCCTGCTACCTGGCTACTCCACCTGCCTGCCCCTGCCCTACCCTGCTTTACCCTGTTCCTGCCTCCCTGCCTGTCGCTGCCTGCCCACCTCATGCCGCCCTGCCCCGCCCACCCCTGCTGCCCCTGCCGCCCATTTTGCCCCTGCCTGCCTCACACCTGTCCCCTGCTGCACCGCCCATCTCCTTGCCTCACCGCACATCCTGCACCTCCCTCTCTCCCTCCCCTTGCCTTTGCCCACGCCTGACCCCCTCCCACCCGCCCCAGGGGCATCTGCCCTGGGAGGCATGCGGGAAGGAGGTTGCGTTATGCATGTATCTCTATGGCGTTGTGATGTGATGTGTCCGCCGCTCAACCTATCTGCCTCTCTGCCTCCATGCCCTGATGTCCGCCCGCATCATTCGGGATGTCTCAGCCATCATCCAGCGTCTACTTCGGCACCGCCGCTAACCACACCAGCATGCTGCAGGGTCCGGGAGTTCATATTCCGCTTCCACCAAGATCCCTCTAACCCGCGTGCGCCAGCGCCTGAGGGTATTTTCCAGGCACGCCTGGTTCCTTACACCAACGGCATCGGAATCATGACGCGATGAGCCTGATTGCATGGCCCCTGCACTCAGCGTGGCCAGCTCCCCGATTCACCCAGTTGCTCCCGTACGGACCCGACACACCCAGCATCCCCCGACAGACCCTGCGTGCTACATCAGAGTCAGCGGCCGTCCTTCGCCAATTAGGCAGAACAGGCAGCCGCCTGGCAGCCATAGGTCTGGGGGCATCGCTTTTTGCTGGTAGCCCGGACAGCTGGGAGGCAGTGGAGTCATGTCAAGAGCCAGGCCACTGGGTCCGAAGAGAGAGCTGCAATGCAGCACAGTCTGAGGGAGCGATTGGTCTGTTGGTCTCTGGGAAGGCGGTGGGGACAAGAATTACCTTGCAGAGTGACCAGATATTCCCGATTTTATAGGGACACGGCCTGATTTCCTTGTGGTCTTTTTCATAGTATAGGCTCCTATTGCCCCACAGCCCGCGTCCCGATTTTTTAACATTGCTGTCTTGGTTCACTCCTAGGTCGGCGGGTTAATTGGTTCTATATAAGACAAAGCCCCACAATACTTGCTTGGCCCTATAAAATCAGGACATCTGGATCTGGTCACCCTAGTCTGAGGAGAGTGCGGTCTCTTCCCCGGGTGGTCAGTGATCCATCTCATCCGAGGGGAGCTTGACAGGCGCAGGATGAGCTGCTGTTGGCTCCATTGGCTGCCCGTCCCTGAGATCAGATGCTGTGCTAACTTCGCCATGGTCCGTTGAGCTGGCGGTGGTGCCCATTGGCATGTGATCGGACCTGAGGGTTTGCTGCTGCTGTTGCCACTCTGCACCCTAATAGGTGGACTTTGGGCTCCTGCAGTTTTCCACCTATCTCCTCCTCTACTGCAGGTGTTCGACCAGCAGGCTGGGGGGTGAGCCAAGCATGAAAGCAGTACTGTGTTGCCATTTAAAGTGTCATTTAACAAATTTGTTTGCCAAACATGCTTGCTAACAATCCTGAATTCAATTTCAGTTTAAAAAAAAAAATCAATATCTTAGCCAAAAACAGAAAATTAAGTTGTTGACAATTATTTGTGACAAGTTTGGTATGGGGAAGGGAGTGGGCCAGTTTTCATCAGAGAAACAAAAAATGTTGACTGACTTTCCTATAGCCCTGTTACTGCTAAATAGAGCCCTCCAACAACTGTAATATGCTCATCTCCTTACTAGTGTATAGAGCAAGGGTTGGCAAAGGTAGGCACACGTGCCAAAGGTGGCACGCGAGCTGATTTTTGATGGCATGCAACGGCGGGCTGAGCGGCTCAGTCCACCGCTGCTCTGGGGTTCCGGCTGCTGCCCCATTGCCACCCGGGGTCCCAGCCGCTGGTCCCACTCAGCACCTGCTGCTGGCCTGAGGACCCCCAAGGAACCCCAGGCTGGCAACGGGCTGAGCAAGCTGGTGGGTGAGCCACTCAACCCGCTGGCTGCCTGGGGTTCCATTCACTCAGCTGGCAGCGGGCTGAGTGGGACTAAATTCAACGAAATAGGAAAACAAGAGCAACTAATGACAGAGTGCAAGAACCTAGAGCAGTGGTCCCCAACCTTTTTTGTCTGGCAGTCACCAGACGAAGGACCGTGGCAGTGGACGGGCATCTGCTGAAATGCTGCTGAAATTTGGCAGCATTTCAGTGGCGATGCCTCTGGATGACACTGCTTATCGGTGGCAAGTGGTGTCATCCAGAGGTGTCGCCGCCGAAATGCTGCTGAATTTCAGTGGCATTCTGGCGGATGCTCGTCCATCGGCCAGTACGCAGGTGCACTGAGAGGCCCCTGTGGGCGCCATGGCACCCACGAGCACCACATTGGGGATCCCTGACCTAGAGAGCCTCCTGAAGCACGGCGATCACTTTGATTTAAATGGACATGAACTGTATGAAGAATTGAGTCCACTGTCATCAGTGGTGCCACATACAAAATCGATGATGGACATTGTACAGTTTACTCATACCAGCAAACTTGTTGACATATATCCTAGCGTGTACATTGCCACCCGTATTCTACTGACAATTCCTGTAACAGGAGCATCAGGAGAACGGAGTTTCTCAAAACTAAAGCTCATTAAAAACTATCTCCGATCTACAATGAGTCAGAAACACTTGACTGGTCTTGCTATTCTTGCAGTCAAACAAGACATCACTTTGTCTTTGTCATACGATGACATTATTACTGATTTTGCAGCCCAAAAGGCCAGAACGATTGCTTTTAATTAAAAACAAATCCTTGTTTCAATACCTCTTCATAGAAATTTCCAATAAAATGTTGACAAATGAAACAAATGATATTATTTGCGTCATTCTGTCAAATCAGAATTTTTTCTTTAGTGCTACTTCTTTAGTGCTAGTTCATCAGCATTACAGCTGCTTAACTACGGTAAACTGGTTTTAATAACAGACATGGCAAGTTTTCCAATAGTGTAAACTTATGTTTGTGTTGCTAAGAGCAAGACAGGCACAGGGGCACCAGTTTAATTATCCCGCCTAGGGCACCGTAAATCCTAAGGACAGCCCTGCACAGAGTCCCTCGGGCGAGATGACCTGGAACTGCTCTACCGACAGCAAGCCTAGCAGGCTTTTTGGGGAGCCTCCTCTCCCTCGGAGCAGACTGTCCTCCAAGGGCAAGAAGCTACACACGGCTTTTCACCCCTGGGTCTCTCATTGGAGTATTCCCTCTCCATCTCCGTCCGTGCATCTTCCCACACGTGAGTCCGCCCAGGACGGGGTCCTGGGGGAAGCCTAAGAGGCTGCCCCCCCCACTGTCGCACGTAGAACGTGTACTCTCAGCATCCAGTAACAACAGAGGTTTCCCCTTTGTTAGTGGGGAAGGGCCTGGCCATTAGTTGCCAGGTGACAGAGGGTCGGCCAGAAACTGAAGGCCCCCAGCACAGTATTCAGAGGAAACAGAGAGATCACTTGATCATTGCCTGTTAGGTTTCACTCCTCTGGGGCACCTGGGAGTTGGCCACTGTTGGTAGACAAGGATACTGGGCTGGATGGACATTTTGGTCTGACACGGTACGGCCGTTCTTGATGTTCTTACTAAATAACAGTCCCACTTCGTCAGCACCTCGTCCCCGACAGACCCGCCCAGCACCACACTACCCGCACTCCCCAGCACAGCCAGCTCCCCGACTGACCCGATGTGCCGCAGCTCTGATGCACCAGCTCCCGACAGAACCGCCCGCACCCCACACAAGAGACACACACCACAACCCCTTTCACATCCAGACACATAACACACACCCCGTTCTACACAGCCAGGATTTAACAGACACACACAGAGACATTTAAAGACCATACAGCACAACAAACGTACACACACACAGACACATGAGCTCACCCACCACACCTGTATAATGCGTTGTCAAGATTGCTGCCCACTCGTGGCCCCGTGGCGGTCGTGGGGGGTGCCCCTTTCAATGCGACCAGCCGCTTCTCGGGGGTCCTAACTCTCTCTTTGGGGTCAGGCCCTCCACCTCCTGGAGCAACACCCCTCTTGGAGCCTTAGCATGTCTGTCCTCTAACCGTGGCCCCCCAGAGAAGTCCCCTTTGCTCTGGACCCCTGGGGGCCTCCACCCCCCAAAGAGAATAAAGCCCCCACAACAGACACGCGCGCGCACCCTCTTCTTCCCAGACCGCAGCAACTCTCAGCAGCGTAAAACAGGAGGGTTATTGAGTGCATCTGAACACAGCACAGGAAACTCTCCGGCCTCAAGGCCTGGCCTTCCCTTAGCCCAGCACATCCCCAGTCCCCCTGCACCCAGGTGGGGCTCTGCTGCTCCCCCCTCCAGCCAGAGCCCCGCCTGCTTCCCAGCTGGGCCTCTGATATCCCTGGCACCCAAAGCCCCCCTCTGTCCATTGTCTTCTCTCCAGACAGGGCGCTGGCCCCTCTTCTGTCTTCTGACGCCCTTGGGCTGGAGGCCGGCTGGTCAGGTCCACCGGGGTTCTCTCCCCATCTATCTCTATTGTAACTCCCCACTGGCCAGAAACGGCTGGTGACTCTGACTGGGTCTCTCGCGGTCCCCAGATCGGCTGGGTGTCCATCCTCCAGGCCCATCGCTGGGGTCCCGAGTCCCCTCTCCTGACCTCTGTAACAACAAACTCCCTCTCCCCTCCCTCCGTTAAAACAGTAACACGGCAGGGAAACTGAGTCCCACCCCCTCTGCATGCAAGCCCCACTGGAAAACACGGAAAGAACAAACAAACTCCCCCACTTTGGTCACGCCCACATCACCTACCGAAACCCAGAGACACACATGTACAGGGACGCACAGAGGCAACTAAGGGACGCAGATGTCCCGAAAAATTTTTTATAGGGCCAGTCCGATATTCGGGGCGTCTATTACCATCCCACCCCCTGTCTGGTCACCCTAAAACAGAGCCATCAACCAATCCAAACGGGCCCACAGCAGACCAGCCCAATCCTGGGGCAGCCGTCTGCCGCGGCCAGCCCTTGCATTCTCTGCCCCCAACTTGGCGCGGTGCCGCTCCCCGGTAATGGGGTCCTCTTTACCCGCACCGCGAGGTGCTGAAGGGCTTCCCCGAGTGCCTGCAGGCCGCATCATTGCCTGACACCTCGAAACCGCAGCCTGCTGCGAGCCTGCCCGGCCTTCCAGGGGGCCAGCAAGGGTGCCTGCTGCCCGGGCATTGCGTTCAGACCCGCATGCCCGCCCGGCGACACGCTGGTGCGCCGGCGCGTGCTCATGCGCTCTACTTCATCTCGCGGTCCCTCGAGATCCTGGCGCGACTGTGGTGGCCATCTCGGTGAGGGGGCGGGCCTGCCGGGTTTGGGGCTGCAGGCAGGATCAGGGTGATGGGCGTGCGAGTGAGGGGGGCGGTATGCTGCCAGCTTGGGGGAGGGGTTGGCATGCTGGCTTTGGGGGGGCTCTGCGATGGGCGGTTGCCAGAGGTGGTGAGGAGTTTGTGGGGGCATGGATACTTCTGCGGGGCACTGGGCCAGTTGGGAGGTGGGGCTGCTGACCGGGGGATAGGAAGCACTCGGGGGGGCGAGTGTGGGTTGGCTGGCCTGCCGCAGGCGGGAGCTGGCCATGGGCTCTTGTCCCTCACTCCCATGACCGCCGTCTGGCACCGGGCACCTACAGTACCCCGGGCCAGCCACCCCTGCGTGTGCCCCCCCTCCTCCCCAGCACCCCTAGTGTGTGCCCTCCTTCATCCTGCCCAGCCCCCCGGCGTCTGCCCGGGGGAAACCGCGTGACCCTGCCGTTTGCTGCCTAGGGAGGACGACATCTCGGGGAGCCACTGCACCTGTACGCCGCGGCAGGCGAGTCCACGCGACGTGCGGGCTCTGACCTACTGGCTTCCAAGTCAGCGGGAGGGTGCCTGAGGTGCTGGCATGTACCCGAGTTTCCGACGCTTCTGGCCGCTGGAGTCCTTCAACTGCGGACGTGAGAGCTGGGGGAGAGCTTCAGGGGGCTCAGCGGGCAGGGGAAGTGGGGGGTGCCAGGTTAGGTTGAGGTTTGAGGCGCCGGCCAGGGAGGAGAGCTTCGGGTGCTCAGCCGGGCAAGTGGGGAGATTCGGGGTGGCCAGACCAGGGAGGAGAGTTCTTGGGTGCTCAGCCAGGGCCAGAGGGGAGAGTTCTGGGGGCGCCAGACCAGGGAGGAGAGTTCTTGGGTGCTCAGCCAGGGCCAGAGGGGAGAGCTCGGGGGTCACTCAGGCTGTGGGGAGGGAGAGCTTCGGGAGTGCTTGGCCAGGGCCAGGGGGGAGAGTTCTGGGGAGGCCAGGCCAGGGAGGAGAGCTTCAAGTGTGCTCAGCCAGGCTGGGGGGAGCCCTGGGGTCACTCAGACAGGCTGTGGGGAGGCAGAGCTTTGGGGGTGCTCAGACAGGCTGGGGGGAGAGCTTCAGGGGTGCTCAGCCAGGCTTGGAGGGGAGAGCTCGGGATCACTCAGGCAGGCTGTAGGGGGGGAGAGCTTCGAGGGTGCTCAGCCAAGCTGGGGAGGAAGAGCTTCAGGGGTGCTCAGCCAGGCTGAGGGGGACAACCGCACCTGCGTATGACCCCACTCCACCCCCACCCAGCCATCCACCCTGCTCCCAACTAACCACCAGTGTATTCACCCACCCACTGTGCCATCCACCAACCTGTCTCCCACCTACCAGCACCCCCACCCACCTAACCACCAGTGTATCCATTTCCCCCTCTCCCTCCTCCCCAGTTCCTGGCCCGGCTCATGGCTCTCCCTCCTTGCAGACCAACATGATCCCTGGCTCCCCCGGAAGCACCGAGCTGGATGGCGGCTTCAACCGGCTACGGTGCCGCAAACTGTCCTTCCGCCGGCGCACGGACAAGGGTGAGTGGGGGGGGAGCAAGTACGAGGAGCCCGGGGCCTCCAGCAGCGTAGGCTCTGTGCCCTGCTGAGGGCACCAGCCTGTCTCCCAGCACAGGATCAGTGGCTCCACCCAGAGCACCAGTCCCTACTCCTGGGGGAATTCTGTCCCAAAAAATTAAAAATTCTGCAACAGAAAATTAAAAATTCTGTGCGCAATATTTTAAAATTCTGCAAAATTCTGCATATTTTGTCAAAACAACACACTGTAATCACACCAGTTTCAACTATTTTTGGTCATTTATTCCAAAACCCCCACCAGCAGGTGTGTCTGTAACAATGCAGACAACAACAAAGATTCAGGAAATGTTTTTTGACAAATAGATTCCTTACTAGGCGTATTCCCACAGAACTGAGCAATAATTCATTTAAACTACAGCACAGAACCGTATCTCCTGCACCCCCAGAAGCAGAGCAAAGGCTCGTGGGAATCGGCTAATGGAGGAGCTGAGGGAGAGGGAAGGAGCCTGGGTGTGAACTTGGAGGGTTGTTGGGTGTGGGTGAGAAAAGTATGGAACAGGTTTTGGGGAATTTCCCCCTGCAGACCCTGGCTGACCCGTACCCTCTCCCATTCAGTCAGGCACAGCTGCCCCTGTTTCCATGTGTTCTTGTACCCCCATGTGTTCTTGCACCACCTGTCCATATGTGTCCCTCCACGCCCATTTGGACACCCACTCCCCCCATCCCCATGTGCCCCTATACCCCCTCCCCAACCCAATGTGTCTCTCTGCCCCCACTCAGCCACTCCCTGTCCCTATGTAGCTCTGCACCCCCTCTCCCATCACCATGTGGCCCTGTACCTCCACTCCCATTCAACTCCCACCCCAGGCTGTCCTCCTCCACTAGTCCTTATGAGCCCTTGTCTAACTCCCCTGCCCCAAGCACCCCACACTGTCTGTCTCCCCATAGTCCCTGTCTCCTGACCTGGCCCGACAGGCATGGTGAAGAAGGCTCTGCAGCCTCTCTCTCTTCCCTAGCTGGCCAGGAGCTGCTGCTTTGTTCTGTTGTTACAGTGCCCTCTGGTGGGCAAAAGGCAGAACTGCAGCAACATTTCAGCAGAAGTTTTTTCTGTGCAAAAAATAAAAAATATGCACAGCTAATTAATTAGACACATGTGCAGTGGTGCAGAATTCCCCAGGAGTAAACCCACGTCCCAGTGCAGGCTCTGTGCCCCACCCAGGGCACAGAGGGCTCCATCCTGGCACTGGACCCCCAGTTGGCTCCTGGCCAGCAGCCAGCGCCCTGCCCAGCCTGGCTCTGCAGAACATTCACTCTCTGTCCCCCACTCCACAGACCCAGAGAATTCCGGGGAGCTGAGGAGCAGCCAGAAGCCGCTGATGACAGGTCGGAACCACCAGGCGCCGGGGGTCCTGGGGGATCAGCCCAACTGGGAGCCCTCCAGCTCACCCTCCAGCAATGAGGGCGAGCGCCCCACGCCCATCACTAGTGCCGGCCAGCTGTCACCCCTCCGCACCAACGGGGAGCTACTGATCCAGGGCGATGGGCAGCCCGGTGGCAGCGAGACGTGCAGCCCCCTCTCAGGTGGGACAGGGCACGGCACAAGGACAGGTGCTGTGTGGGGAGGGCCCTGGGGCGAGGGACAGCATGGGGGGAGGGGAGGGGCTCCAGGGAACTGGTGCCAGGGGGTGCAGGCTCATCACAAGCCTGATGGCTGCCTGGGTTGGCTCAGGCCTACAGCACCCCCCTCGACCAGTGCCAGGCCGTGGCCATGCTGAGCACAGCCAAGCGATGCTGCCGTGTGTCTGACCGGCCTGGCCCACGGGCAGCCGGCCGCGCCCAGCTGTGAGTGCGGCAGGGACAGTGAGGTCAGGCCTGGGCACGACCTAATACCTATCTGCCAGTGTATGGGGCCAGCAGGCTGCAGCGCCAGGCCCCCCCTTGGCCTCTCACGCACATTCCTGGGCACCCACACTCACGCTGCCTTCCTGCTCTGGGCCCCCCTGTCCCCTGCCCAAAAGGCACTGGCTAATGCTGGGCAAGCAGCCCTCGCCCTTCCCCATAGCACCTGTGCCAGTGCTGCCCGGGGGAGCCAGCTGAGGTCACTCAGTCAGGGTGAACTGTAAACAGACTGGGGCAGACAAACTCCAAACGCTGGTGGTTGTTCCAATACTTAGATTTACCAACCAGCCCCAAACAGCTTCTATAGCACCTCACTGGTTACTCAGAGTCCAAACAACACAATTCCCTTAAAGTGCCCAGCCTCAGGCCTCCGCCCAGACACGCCTGTCAAACATATGCTGATGATTCCTGAAAATCTTATCACATCCTATAACAGAAAAAGTTTTTCCAATCCCAGGATCAGCACGCTACTCCGGTCCATTATAACTTACGCATCCTACCAAGATACACGCTACAGCCATTCTTGTTAACTAACCACATGTATTAAAAAGAGAGAGTGGAGAGAGGTGGTTAAAAGATCATTACAGACAGACTTGAATTCAATCTTCTAAGTCCAGATACAGAGAGAGTGGTGAGTTTATACATTTCCAGCAGCCTTTCGGCCTGAGACAACAATGGCCTAACTCTCCTTCCAAACATCTGGCAATTAGCCGAGGTAATTTACCACTTAAACAGTTCAGATCCAGGGACCACAACCTCTAAGAGACCCAGCAGATGACCCTCATTTCCTCAGTGTCTTTCTAAATGTTAATCTTCCTTTTCTGATCTTGAATTAAGCTCTAGCAATAGACAAGACTTGTTTGCTCTATCCCAGACCTGAGCAAACCTCCCCTCTCCTTGCCATGCGGCTGTATCCAAAGCTCTGTTCATTACAGATCTTCCTAACCAGTCTCTAAGTTGGGCCCTGGGTCAGGTCAGTCTGGAGTGATTAATCTTCTTATCTACAGATTCATAGACTCTAGACTGGAGGACCTCGAGGGTCATCGAGTCCAGTCCCCTGCCCTCATGGCAGGACTAAATACTGTCTAGACCATCCCTGCTAGAATTTATCTAACCTACTTTAAATATCTCAGAGATGGAGATTCACTCTCCCTAGGAAATTTTTCCAGTGTCAACCACCTGACAGTTAGGATTTTCTAAATGTCCATTAAATCTCCTTGCTGCAGTTTAGCCATGCTTCTTGTTCTGTCATTAAGGTGG
Source organism: Chelonoidis abingdonii (assembly GCF_003597395.2). Lineage (NCBI taxonomy): Eukaryota > Metazoa > Chordata > Testudines > Testudinidae > Chelonoidis > Chelonoidis abingdonii. Next base: position 1,434,568 of record NC_133770.1, read on the forward strand.
TGAACAGTTTTCTCCCTCATCTGTGACTCCCTCTTTAGTACCTGAAAACTGCTATCATGTCCCCTCTCAGCCTTTCTTTTTCCAAACTAAGAAACCCTTCTTTCAGCCTTCCTTCAAGGTCTGTTCTCAAGACTTTATCATTTTGTTGCTCTTCTCTGGACCTCTCATTTCTCCGCATTTTCTTGAAATGCGGTGCCAGAACTGGACACCATACTCCGTTGAGGCTAACCAGCGCAGATGAGCAGAAGAATGACTTCTTGTGTTTGTTTACAACCTGTGTGATGTTACTGATATAAATGGGACCATAATGCAACATGGGTTTCACCAAGGTTTTGTGTTGCACCAAATCCTATGTAAAGGGGTCATATAGGTGTCTAAAGAGCGAGGTTAGGGTTACTGTTATGATTATGCTGTCTGTGTGTCTGTATCATTTTGTAGTTGAAGTTGAATATTGGCTGTGTACTGTCTGTATTTCAAATTGGTGCTGCGTTTGGGAGACACCCCAGACTAGTTGGTGTCAGCTCGCTTAGCCTGCTGATGGCATTAGGACCATCACCTACATTGACCCATTGAGAGGAGGAATACCCTTGTGACTCAGCAGGGTGGCAGGGACTGGCCCATGTGACTGCGACTCCATTTTGCTGTAACTTTCCCAGTAGAACAAAAGTGTTGCTTAACACCTGGAAAGTCTAATAAGGCGAGGCCTCATCTCATTTTGTCTCAGTCCTGCTCCTCACTCTGGAGGGACTTGCTACAACTGAAGCATCTGCACAAAGGACTGAATGACCCATCCCGCTGGGGATGTTCTCCAGAGACTTGATTTTGAAACCTGCAGTTCATTCCATCACTGCTACAAACCTAAACCAAGACTTTGCCATCACTGTATGTAATTGCTTCCACTTAACCAATTCTAGCTCTCACTCTATCTTTTTCTTTGTGAATAAACCTTTGATTTTAGATTCTAAGGTGGCAACAGCGTAATTTGTCGGTCAATTGATGTGTATATTGACCTGGGTTGGGGCTTGGTCCTTGGGATCAGGGAACCTTTTCTTTCCTGGGCGTTGTTTCCTAACCATTTGGTGGATACTGGGAGACGGGAGTGTCTAAGGAAATGCTTGTGTGACTTGAGGTAGCCAGTGGGTGACACCGAAGCTTTTTGTCTGGTGGATGGTTTGCCTTAGAGGTGGAAAACCCCCAGCCTTGGGCTGTGACTGCCCTGTTTGAGCAATTGGTCCTGATTTGGCACGCTCAGTTGGGTCCCGCCAGAACCACATCGTCACAACCTGTTAATAAAATCTTCTTTGAGTGATTGCTCATATCCATTCCAGTTAGGTGTGCGCGCGCTGCGTGCACGTTTGTCGGAAGATTTTTACCCTAGCAACACTCGGTGGGTCGGCTCGGCGCCTCCTGGAGTGGCGCCGCTATGGCACCGGATATATACCCCTGCCGACCCAACGGCCCCTCAGTTCCTTCTTACCGCCCGTGTCGGTCGTTGGAACAGTGGAGCGCGGCTTACCTGACCTCCATGTCCCTAGCTACTCGTAGTTTTCTCATTGTTATTGTGTATGTAGTTCAAAATTTTTATACTTGCAGTTAGTTTATTTTCTTTAACATAGTTAGTGTATATAGTTAAGAGGGGTTCGGGGATTAGCTCCTTCCCCTCACCCGGTGCCGGGGCCCATGCCCAGTTCACCGGGTTTCAAACCATGCTTGGCCTGTCACAAGCCAATGCTGACAGGAGATCCTCATGACTCCTGCCTTAAGTGCCTCAGGGAATCCCACCTCGCGGATAAGTGCTGCATTTGCAAGGCCTTCAAGCCGCGGACCAAAAAGGAGCAGGACTTTCATCTTAGACAGCTCCTGATGGAGGCAGCTCTTACTCCTCCACCTTCGGCACCGAGCGCCAGACAGTCCGCACTGGGAGAAGTGCATCTTCGGCACCGGAGCGCACTGGTACCGCTAAGGCCCCTCGGCACCAACCGTCACAGGGCCAGATGTCTGCTCTGCACTGCTCCCTCTCCCTGCGGGTAAAAAAACATAAGACTCCTGTGGCTTCCGTGTCCACACCGCAGTCGGAGCACCCACCTAAGTCGGACCGCCCAGCACCAACAACTGCCGTGGCACAGACAACTTCAGCACCGTCGATTCCGGTCCCGCAAGAGCCATCAAATCTGGTGCCTGACAGCTCCCCGGCACGCGCCGTGGTTGAGCTTACTATTCCCTCCACGCCAGAGACTTTCTCTACCGTAAGGGAACTGATTGCACTGACGGAGTCTGCGCTGCCTCAACCCCTGGCACCGCCGGTGCGGGTTATACAGTCCATAGGCAAGCCTGCCCTACTGAGACCATCCTCCGTCAGCACCGCTGAGAGGCACCGATCACGACTGCAGTCCCGCTGGCGTTCTCGGTCCCATCGCTGATCCCGGTCCCAACGCCGCTCGCAGTCCCGGTACCGTTCTCCATCTCGGTACCAGTCACACTTGCGGCACCGTTCAAGACCCAGTTCACCGGTTCGGTACTCTCAGTACCGATCAAGCTCCCGGCACCGCTCACAGCACCGCACCTCCCGCAACCGCTCCTGGCGTCGAGCTTCGAGGTCCCGGTCGACCTCCCAGCACCGTTCTGGACGCAGGTCCCGGTCTTGTTCCCGGTACCGGTATAGCGCCCGGTACCCCTCTCTGCTGCAGTGTACAGACAGATTACCCAGGGATGGAGACCATTCTCAGGGGTTTTCAGCTCCTCCTTGGCCGTCTCGCCATGCGTCTATGTCATCCCATGCGGACAGTGCGTCCTATGCACAGGACCGTGACTTAGATGTCCCCAGCCGTGTCTTCCAAGAGACCCAGGCTCAAGACCAAGGACCTCATCAGTGGTCCTTCTGGATGACTTGGGCATATCACCAAGCCCAAGGTGGACCTCCAGTGCCATCACGTTCCGTACCGTCGGAGCACCGGGTGCCAGAGGCTACTGTTAGCCGCCCCCCTCCTGCGGCTACGGAGGATGCTCCTATTCGGGCACCAGACCCTCAGGTCCCACCGGAGCCGGATGTCACCCAAGTCCACAAGACAACAGAGGACCCGATTGTCCCTGGCCTTTCCTCTTCCTCTTCTCCAGATGAAGCAGTGGCGGGGACATCCTCCTCGGGCCCTCCTCCAATTGACCTAAGGTCACATCAAGACCTCCTGAGACGAGTGGCCCTGAATATGAACCTCCAGGTGGAGGAGGTTCCGGAGATAGAGGACCTGGTGGTAGATATTTTGTCAGCTGACACTCGCACAAGGGTGGCCTTACCATTTATTCGGACGATCCAAGCGAAGGCTGATACCATCTGGCGAGTCTCCAGTCTCCACATTCTATTCCGCCCACGCGGGGGAGATAGAGGAAGTACATGGTGCTCTAAGGGTACGAGTACTGTAAGCGTACACCGTCACTGCTCCCCTCGTGTCCAACGGGTTACAAAGGGCACGAGCAACCCTGCCAAAAGCGAAGAGGCAGGCGAGGATATGGGTTAAAATTTACTCTGCCGGGGGCCTTCAACTCAGGCTGGCAACCCAAGCCTGCTGTAGCGTATAAATATAACAACTGGGCGGCAGTTGAGAATTCAGCAGAGCTATCCCCGAAGCTCGCTCAGCAGTTTGCAGCCCCTTTGAGGAAGGAAAGAAGTGGAGAACCTCTCCAGGCCTTGTTAAGACGGAGCCGACTCCACAGCCAGAACTCTGGCTTCAGAATTGCAGAGGCGAATACCATGGTTCAGGTTCAGGCTTCGACCTGAATTGAGCAACGGATAACGATGCCTTCGAAGTCAGGGCCTATTTCAGAAAAGATTTGGCTAGGCTGCAGGTCTGAAGGATAATAGGGGATCATGCGTCGTCGGGATGCACACACCGTAGACTCACGCAGACCTCCGGCCAGCTAGTGCTTTAACCACCCCTAGACGCGCGCAGACTTTGCCTCGGCACGCCTCTGCAATCGTAGCGGCAGTCCAGACCCGCGCGGTCAGAACGACAGCCCTGGCCAAAACACCGCGGGGCCAGTAAACCAAATTTGAAGGCGCGCCCGAGGTGAAGCGTACTAGCGTTCAACGGATCCTTTCCTCTTTGCAACGCCTGCTCTTCTCCCTGCGTGCCCCAAATACTTCAATTGTTGGGTCTTATGCACAGTAAGAATTTGGTACGCCTTCAGTTTATTCTGCCCCACCCACCATCGCTCGGACCTCTTCAAGCGAGCCTTCCCAATCCTCTTGCAGGAGCGTACGGTCCCTCCTTGACATGGGAGCAAGAGGAGGTATCGGAGGACTTGTGGGCAGGGGTTCTATCCACTATTTCCTAATCCCAGGCGAATGAAGTCTCAGAATCATCTGACTGCAGGGACTCAATCAATTTTGGATAAAGTTAAGTTCCGATGGTATCCCTGGGACCATCATCCCATCCTTGGATCTGGAGACTGGTATGCGCCTCGATATGAACGGACGCATATTTCACATAGCCATTTATCTCTGCACAGACGGTACCTAGGTGTTGTAACACGTCACCATTTCAATTTACGGTCCTCGTTGCCCTCTCCCAGCCCCAAGCAGTGTCACAAAGTGTATGGGCGTAGTCGCTGCTCCTCCGTGTCAGCACATACACGTTTCCCGTATTGGCATCATTCGACCAGGCCTCCGAGCCCAGTAAGCGGCACGTGGGCATCGTCAAGGACCATTTCAGTGCCACTAAGGACCTGAGATTCAACTAGAGAAATCTACTCTGGTTCCCACTCAAAAGTAAGATCGTTGGGGGCCATTCTGGACTCCAGTCTGCCAGGTGCCTGCTTACACAGCCAGCTCAGTTCTCACCAATGAATCGATTATCCAAGCCTACAAATCCCATCATTTTTCGGCCGAACTTGTCTCGGCTCCTGGTCAATGTGCCTGCATGTTCGTACCAAGCACGTCAGGCTACGCCTACAGTCCTCTTTCAAACTTGGCTCTCCTCATTACCCCTACTGGCTTCCAGTGATGGGCAACAGCTTTGCACAGAAGCGGGGGGACTAGGGTGAGAAACTGTGTGTCTCCTGTTTTCTCTTTGGGAAATATGCTCACTGTAAGGGTGCTCATTGTGGAAGGTTGATGGGGGGCTTGTGCAGCCACTTAGGGGTGTGGTCCTGTAGAACTAGAGAGAGAGTTTCATGGTTTGAGCTGGAGTTTCATGGTTTGTGTTGGAAAACAGAGTGCTCCCCCCCACAATTTTGACCCAATGATGCTGCCCAGGTGCAACTGCCTGAATCACCAAGAGAAATTGGAGGTGTTTCATCTTCCTCTTCCTCATAACATAAATGAAGGATGCACTGATGGAGTCTATGTTTGGATTCGAGGCATAGAAATGTCAAAGCATCTGAACCAGTCTAGGGCTGGGGTATTGTGCCCATCAGCTACTCTAATCTGCCCTCCCATGTCTGTGCAGTCCCCTCCACCCTGTACAATTCACGCTTCAGCAGATCCTGCAGTCAGGGGCTACTGTGACAGGCCCTGGTAGCACATGTCTGATGAACGTGTGCTAGCAGGGAGCTGGAGAGCGTCCTAGAGCAGTTGTGGAGGCCCAGACATTTGGGTGGGGGGACATAGTTACCAGTGGATCGCTGAGATCTGTGCCTAACTTTGGGGAGCCCTGGATCCTGGTCCCCTTTTTCATTCCTCAGGGAGAAGGGAAGGGACCTCCCCTCCTGGAACGATTGAAGGGAAATTTCCAGTACAGAGCGTTGTGGCATATCCCTTCCCTGGCCTGCACCCTGGTTTAGTAATACAGGAAAGGGGGCCATCGGGGAGAAATATGCTCCTATATTATTATAATTACATTTTTATTTTATTTTATTTTATTTCAGTAAGATCACAGCTGTGACAGGTTCATTGCTGCCCCTAGGACGACTCCAAGGTAGCCAGGTGACTAATCGAAATCATATGAACAGTGATGACAAGCCTGGATTCCAGGAATAGAGCCTGCAGCAGGGCTTGCGCTGCAGTCCAGGTGAGTAGGATCACTACGCATCCCCTGTGATTTGTCTTTCTGCAGTTTGCCTTTGGCCACGATGGGGGTTAAAGCTGGTACTCACTAAGCCAAGCAGCTGCAGCTCCCTGATGGCCAAGTGGCTCCCAAGGGAATGTGCAGACATTCTTCATAAACAGAGTTGCCTTCCTATCTGAACAGATACTGCCTGCTACCTTTCCGATGACTCCTTTTCCTTTAGGCTGAAGACCTTCAGCAGCTCCTCGTCTAGCAAGAATTGGGTACTGGAATATTTCGCTGTCTTTAAAACATGAAGTGAACGGGAAAGGCTGGAAACTGTTTCCATTTGCAGATGTTCTGTGCAGCAGCAGCAAACTCAGCTGGTCTGTTGGTGTGATACAGAGACAGGGGCTGGAGGACAGGAGCACTTGGTCACTTGGCAACCTCTCCCCTACAGCTGCCCGTGAACCAAGGTGAGTTATTCAAGCTACACAGAAATCTGACATTCAAAGTGAGCTTGGAGCGTTAAAACTGCAGTACTCTGGGTTAGGATTTGTCTATTTGTCCCATTTCTAGAGGAGCAGTGTGTTCTGGGCCTGATCCTGAAACCCCGCAGAATATTAGTGACTAGTTCACAAATTGCCTCAGGTTTATTTGTTCCATGAAATGTAATCGGTAAATGCATATAAAATTATTTTATTCTCAGGCCAGGTCTACACTGCGACTTTAAATCGGTTTAATGGCCGATATACCGATTTAACGCTGTATCCGTTCACA
>NC_133770.1:1444495-1445772 GCF_003597395.2 Chelonoidis abingdonii
CACCTGGGGTCACTGAGGATGCTTTTACAAGTAATTGGGGTCATGCAGAGTTCAATCAGGGTGAGGATCAGACCCTGCAGGTCATCTGAGGACACGGACTCTCAGGTTCAATGTAGTGAGGGGTCACAGACAGGTCGATGTGGAAAGTGTAAAGGCACTTGGGGTCACTGAGGATACCTTTAAAAGCAATTGGGGTCATTCAGAGTTCAGTCAGGGTGAGGATAAGACCATGCAGATTATGTGAGGACACGGACCCTGCAGCTCTATGTAGTGAGGGTGTCACAGAAAGGTCAATGTGGATACTTACAAGGCAGTTGAGGTCACCTGGGGCCACTGAGGATGCTTTTACAAGTAATTGGGGTCATGCAGAGTTCAGTCAGGGTGAAGATGAGACTCTGCAAGTCATCTGAGGTCATGGATTCTCAAGCTCAATGTAGTAGAGGGTCGCCGACAGGTCAATGTAGAACCTTTCAAGGCAGTTGGGGTTACTTGGGGTGACTGAGGATGTATTTATAAGCAATTCGGGTCATGCAGAGTTCAATCAGGGTGAGGAGCAGACCCTGCAGGTCATCTGAGGACACGGACTCTCAAGTTCAGTGTAGTGGGGGGGGTCACAGACAGGTCAATGTGGTTTCTTTCAAGGCAGTTGTGGGTCACCTGGGGTCACTGAGGATTAATTTTCAAGCCATTGGGGTCATTCAGAGTTCAATCATGGTGAGGATGAGACTCTGCAGGTCATCTGAGGACATGAACTCTCAAGCTCAATGTAATGGAGGGTCACAGACAGGTCAATGTAGAAACTTTCAAGGCAGTTGGGGGTCACCTGGGGTCACTGAGGATGCTTTTACAAGCAATTGGGGTCATGCAGAGTTCAATCAGGGTGAAGATGAGACCATGAATGTCACATAAGGACACGGACTCTCAAGCTCAATGCAGTCGGGGTGACAGAGAGGTCAATGTGGAAAGTTTCAAGGCAGTTGGGGTCATGTGGGGTCACTGAGGAGGCATAAACAAGCAATTGGGGTCATGCAGAGTTCAATCAGGTGAGGATGAGACCCTGCAGGTCATCTGAGGACATGAACCCTGCAGCTAAATGTAATGGGGGGGGGGGGTCACAGACAGTTCAATGTGGAAACTTTAAACGCACTTGGGGTCACTGAAGATGCATTTACAAGCAACTGCGGTTATGCACAGTTCAATCAGGTGAGGATGAGACCCTGTAGGTCATCCGAGGACACAGACCCTGCAATTCCATCTAGTGTGTGTGTGTGTGGGGG
>NC_133770.1:1445872-1484085 GCF_003597395.2 Chelonoidis abingdonii
GGGCAGGTGGGGGGGGTGGGGACATGATGGGGAAAGGCCCCGGGGGGCAGATGAGAGGGGGACATGGCACAGAAAAGCCCTGGGGAGCAGGTGGAGGGGGTGGGGACATGGCAGGGAAAGGCCAGGGGGGCAGGTGAGGTGGATGGGGGCATTGCAGAGAAAGGCTCCGGGGGGCAGATGAGGGGGGGACATGGCACGGAAAGGCCCCCTAGTTCCAGCCCTCAGGCCTGGCCAGGTGCTGGCGGGGGCTGGTGGCTCCTGCCGGCCGAGGAGTTGCCGAGCGGGGGCAGGGTGATGCCCACGGGCGTCCCTGTTCTGTGGCAGGGTCACTGGGCTGGCGGGGGGGGCACCTCAGCCCCCGCCCTCTGTCTCAGCCCCCCCTCTCCCGGCAGGCTGGAGACCCGCATGGCCGCCGACGTGGGCGCCATCATGCAGCTGCTGCAGCGGCAGGTTGGGCTGGTGCCGCCCGCCTATTGCACTGTGTCGTCGCCGCTCCCCGGCCCGGAGCGCCCCCCGCCGCCCGTCCTGCCCATCACCCCCCTCCAGCCCTGCCCCCAGGTGAGCCCCCCCGTGCAGCGTCGGTCCGGCACTCCCCCTGCGGCCAACCACCAAGGGACACCTGCCGGGGCTCTGCCCCCTGGGACGTGGGGCTGGGCGGGAACCCAGCCGAGGTCCCTGGGGCACACTGGGCCCTCCTTCGCCGGTGCTCCTCACTCCCGACCCGCAGCCCCTGCTGGCCCAGCCCTGCCCCTCTGCGGTGCCCGCGGCTCGGTGAGTTCTGGGCTGTGCTCAGTCGTGGTGTTTTCTGCCCGGTTCCCTGGCTGACAGCATCTCACCCCCGGCAGGTTCCCAGTTATCCGGCGCCGTTTCCGTCCCCGCAGTCGCCCCTCCCCGCGGAGGTGGTGCTGCTGGTGGAGCCTTCGCCCACGCCCCCCCGGCGCCGCTCCCTCCCCGGACAGCTGGCCCAGACGCCGGACTCAGAGACCCTACAGAGACACTGCTCCGACCCGGGCAGTTAATCGGCAGGACGGGGACGGGGACGGGGCGCAGAGCCCTGCATAGAGTGACCAGGGCCTCAGGGCTGCTGCCCCCTCCCTGCCCCCAGGGACAACTGTGCTGCCGGGCTGAGAGGGCCTGGCCGCACGCTTGCCAAGCGGGACCCACAGCCGAGCCCATGCTGCCAGGACGTTAGCCGGCCTAACGGACCCGGGACGGGACCCGCGCACCCTGCGCTGCCCAGAGACTGGGACGAAGAAGCAGCCTGGCTGGGGACAGACCCGCAGTCCGGGACCCTGGAACTACCACGGAGCAGGACCAACAGCGCAGTCCCCGTGGCTAGGGCTGGCCCCCATGGGAGCCAGGCGGGTGGGCCAAAGGGGCTGAGCAGGCCGGGGGCCCAGGTCTCACCTGCCTGGCTGCCCCGTGGGTGCCTTGCGATAAGCACGCGTGTGCGCTGCTGGTGGGGGGGGGAATGGGTGGGTGGGTGCGTGGCTGTGTTCTCTGTGTGCGTGTGTGCGCGCGCGCAGCTGTGTTGTGTGTGTGTGTCTGTGTGTGCCCAGCTCTGTTCTGTGTGTGTGGCTGTGCGCTGCTGTGTTCTCTATGTGTGGCTGTGCGTGTGTGGCTGTGCACAGCTGTGTTCTCTGTGTGTGTGTGTCTGTGTGTGTGCAGCCATGTTCTCTGTGTGTGTCTGTGCATGGCTGTGTTCTCTGTGTGTGGCTGTGCGTGTGTGGCTGTGCACAGCTGTGTTCTGTGTTTGTGTGTGTGCACGCAGCTGTGTTCTGTATGTGTGTCTGTGTGCGGCTGTGTTCTGTGTGTGTCGCTGTGCGTGGCTGTGTTCTGTGTTTGTGTCTGTGTGTGTGCGGCTGTGTTCTGTGTGTGCGCAACTGTGTCTGTGGCTGTGTGTGGCTGTGTTCTGTGTGTGTGGCTGTGTGTGCGTGGCTATGTTTGTATGTGTGTGTGTGCGCGCAGCTGTGTTTTGTGTGTCTGTGTGTGCACAGTTCTGTTCTGTGTGTGTTTCTGTGTGTGCGTGGCCTGGGGGGGTGCCTGTTCTCTGTGTGTGTGTGTGTGTGCGCGCGCGCGCACGTGCGCGGCTCTGTTCCCTGGGGGAGGCTGGTGTGTGTGTGTGTGCGTGTGTCCCTGTTCCCTGGGGGGTGCCTGTTCTGTGTGTGTGTGTGTGTGTGTGTGTGCACGCACGTGCGCGGCTCTGTTCCCTAGGGGAGGCTGGTGTGTGTGTGTGTGCGTGTGTCCCTGTTCAACTGAAAACTACTCCCTCCTGCCGGCCCTTCCTTTGTCCCCTTCCCGGGCAAAAGGTGTTGACCCCCCCCCCCTGCCTGGCTCAGGTTACAGGCTCCGAAAGATCCTGTCCCTCACCTAAAGTCCTCCCCTGCTCTCCCATTCCCCACACAGACAGCCCCTACTCCATCACATCTCTCTCCCCCTTCGAGACTGAACTGAGCGGGGTCACTCTGCCCAGTGACCTGGGGAAGTTCAGGGCCCCCTCTCCGGGACAACGCGTCCGCTATCAGGTTGGCACTTCCCTTCACATGGACCACGTCCATGTCATAGTCCTGCAGGAGCAGGCTCCACCTCAGGAGCTTGGCGTTGGCTCCTTTCATCTGGTGCAGCCAGGTCAGGGAGGGAGAGTGGTCGGTGTACACGGTGAAGTGTCGCCCAAAGAGATATGGCTCTAGCTTCTTAAGGGCCCACACCATGGCCAGGCATTCCTTCTCGATGGCCGCGTAGTTCTGCTCCCGGGGGTAGCAACTTCTTGCTCAGGTACACGATGGGGTGTCTCTCCCCCTTTTCATCCTCCTGCATTAACACCGCCCCAGTCCCGTGTCTGAGGCGTCAGTGAACACCATAAAGGGTTTGTCAAAATCTGGGTTTGCCAGAACTGGGCCACTAACCAGAGCCTCCTTCAGCGCCCGGAAAGCCTCCTGGCACTGCTCGGTCCAGATCACCTTGTCTGGCTTCCCCTTTTTGCACAGCTCAGTGATGGGGCCGGCTATGGCTAAAGTGGGGCACGAACCTTCGATAGTACCCCGCCATCCCAATAAAGGCCTGGACCTGCTTTTTGGTTTGGGGAGCAGGCCAGTCTCTGATCACCTCCACCTTGGCTGGTTCCGCTTCAGGCAGCCGCTCCCCACCGATGGCCCAGGTAAGATACTTCAGCCATCCCCACCTTGCACTTCTCAGCCTTTACGGTTAACCCAGCCTCCCGAGTCGGTCCAGGACTTGTTTAACCTGGGACACGTGGTCCTCCCAGGTCTGGCTGAAGACGCAGATGTCGTCAATATAGCCACGGCAAAACTCTCTCCATCCCCCTCAGTAGCTGATCCACCAGGCGCTGGAAGGTGGCCGGCGCTCCCTTGAGGCCAAAGGGCAGGGTCAGAAACTCGTAGAGCCCCAGAGGGGTGATAAAGGCCGATTTCAGCCTGGCATCTGCGTCCAGCAGCACTTGCCAGTAGCCTTGGTAAGATCCATGGTGGTGAGGTACCGAGCACCTCCCAGCTTGTCTAGGAGCTCGTCAGGCCTGGGCATGGGGTAGGCATCAGATACGGTGATGGCATTGAGCTTTCGATAGTCCACACAGAACCGGATTGACCCATCCCTTTGGGGACCAGCACCACTGGCGAGGCCCAAGGGCTGGAAGACTGCTGGATCACCCCCAAAGCCAGCATGTCCCTGACCTCTCTTTCTAAGATCCTGGGCAGTTTTACCAGTGACCCGAAAAGGGGAGCATCTTATAGGGGATGTGACCCAGTCTCCACCTCTGTGGACAGTCAAATTAGTGCGTCCAGGCTGGTTGGAAAACAGCTGTCGGTACAGATGCAGCACCCCTCTGATCTCAGCGAGCTGGGCCAGGGTCAGCTGATCAGAGAGGGGAATCGCCTCCAGGGGGGAACCAGCTTTTGTCCCAGGGAATAGATCCACTAAAGGGTCATCTCCCTGCTCCTCCCAATGTCCACACACGGCCAACACCACATTTCCCCCTGTCATAGTATGGCTTCATCATATTCACATGGTACACCCGGCGGTGATGTGCCCGTTCGACAGCTCCACCACATAGTTACCTCATTCAGTTGCTTGATAACCTTGAAGGGCCCTTCCCAGGCGCCTGGAGTTTGTTTTTCCTCACGGGGATGAGAACCATCACCTGATCCCCAGTGGCGAAGGCACAGGCCCGCCGTGCGGTCATACCAGACCTTCTGCTTCCTCTGGGCTCGGGCCAGATTCTCCCTGGCCAGGCCCATGAGCTCGGCCAGTCTTTCCCGGAAGGTCAGGACATACTCCACCACTGACTCTCCCTTGGGAGTGGCCTTCCCCTCCCATTCGTCCCTCATCAGGTCTAGGGGCCCCCTTACCTGCCTTCCATACAACAGTTCGAAAAGGAAAACCCGGTAGATTCCTGGGTACCTCCCTGTATGCGAACAGCAGGTGAGGTAAGTATTTGTCCCAATCCTGCGGGTGCTGGTTCATAAATGTTTTAGCATCATCTTCAGCGTCCCGTTGAACCTTTCCACCAGCCCGTTGGACTGGGGGTGATATGCTGAGGCCCAGTTGTGCTGGACCCCACATTTCTGCCATAAGGACCGGAGCAGGGCGACATGAAGTTGGACCCCTGGTCCGTTAAGACTTCCTTGGGGAACCCCCCCGGCTGAAAATTGTCAGCAGCGCATCTGCCACTGTGTCTGCTTCGATAGAGGACAAGGCACCGCCTCGGGGTAGCGAGTGGCGAAATCCACCACCACCCCAGGATGTATTTTTTCCCCGACCGGGTCGTCTTGCTGAGAGGTCCCACTATGTCCATGGCCACCTTCTGGAAAGGTTCTTCTATGATGGGTAAAGGCCTCAAAGCCGCTTTCCCTTGTCCCGGGCCTTCCCCACCCTCTGGCAGGGGTCACAGGATTGGCAGTACTGTCGGACATGGGTAAAGACCCCAGGCCAGTAAAAGTTCTGTAGCAGCCTCTGCCTGGTGTGCCGGATTCCCTGGTGCCTGCGAGAGGGATGTCATGGGCCAGGTACAGTAGCTTGTGGCGAAACTTCTGGGAACCACCAGCTGCCTCCTGATCCCCCATGACTCTACTTCCCCTGGGGAGCCCATTCTCGGTACAGGAACCCCTTCTCCCACAGGAACCTCTCCTTGCAACCTCTCCTCAGGGTCTGTTCCGCACTAAGGTCAGCCCGGTCCCTGGGCTTCCGCAAGGAGGGATCTTTCTGCAACTCGCCTGGAACTCAGCAGCTGGGACAGGGATGGGGACCTGCTCTCTCTTGCTGGCTGGGTCTGAGGCCGCAGCCTCTCTGAGCCATGCCCCTGGAGTTCCCCGCCCCCAGGTTAGGGTCCTGCACCTCGGGCGAGTACCTTCCCCGTTGTCGGGGCGCAGTGCCCTTTGCCGACTCTGACTACGAGTCACAACCAGGGCACTCTGGTGTTACTAGGCCAGTCCTCGAGGTCCCCTCCCATTAACACGTCCGTGGGCAAATGTGGTGTACCCCCACGTCCTTGGGGTCCTCCTTGGCCCCCCACTTCAGTGTACTCTCGCCACGGGCACCTTGAATGGGTCCCGCCCATGCCCATCAGGGTCAGGTAGGTGTCGGCACCATCCGATCTGAGGCCACCACCTCGGGCCGGGCAAGCATCACCTCTGCGCCCGTGTCCCAGTACCCAGTGACCTCCCTCCCATCTACCTCCAGGGAAACAAGGCACTCTCTCCGGAGGGCAGCCCCGCGCCCACCCGGTAAACCAAAAACCCGGAGCCTGGAGCATCCAGCCCCCCAGAGGAGCTGACCTGGGGACCTCCTCCCTCCTTCACAGGTGGTATGTTGCCAGCCCCCTTTCCTGGGAATGTAGCCCCTCCTCCGACTGGGTTTTTACCCAGTCCACCCTCTGCGGGTTGGGTCTGCTTGGTCTGTCCCTGAGCTTGGGGCACTGGGCCCGTATGTGGCCTCGTTGGCCACAGTGATAGCAGCCCATGTCTCGTGGGTCCCCTTGAGTGGGTCGGAGGGACCTGACGCTGGATGTTCCCCTTTTGGGGGGTTCTCCATAGGCCCCGCTGGGCGGTCCCATGATGACTCTCTCTGCGTTGAGGCAGGCCTGCTCCTTCGAGACTCCTCCCTGCCATCCCCTGCCCGACTGTCCACAAATTGGTCGGCAAGTTGGCCTGCGTGCTGCGGGTTCTCCGGCTTCTGGTCCCTCAACCACAGCCTCAGGTCGGACGGGCACTGCTCATACAGGTGCTCCAGTATGAACAGGTCAAGCAAGTCCTCTTTAGTTTGGGCCCCCGCTGTCCACTTGCGGGCATACCCCTGCGCCCGGTTGACCAGTTGTAGGTATGTGACCTCACGGGTTTTACGCTGACTCCGGAACTTTTTCCGGTACCTCTCAGGAGTCAGCCCAAACTCGCGGAGCAGGGCCTGTTTGAACAGTTCGTAGTCCCCCGCCTCCGCCCCTTTCAGTCGGCTGTACACCTCCACGGCTGTGGAGTCCAGTAAGGGGGTGAGAACTGCGATCCTGTCTGCAGGGCCAACCCGTGCAGCTCGCAGGCATTCTCAAAGCCGTCAGGAAGGTATCTATGTCCTCCTCTCCTTACGCCGGGGCAGCAAGCCCTTATCAAAGCTCTTTGTAGGCTTGGGTCCCCCTCACTCACCGCAGCCGGGCCTCACGGCTCCTCAGCTGGGCCAGCTCCAGCTCATGTTTACGCTGTTCTCCTTCTCCTCCAGCTGACGCTGGCGCTGGTTCTCCTCATGTTTACGCTGGTTCTCCTTCTCCTTCAGTTCTTGCCTCCTTAACTCGAGTTCCTCCTGTCTCATCTTCCCTTTCATATTTCAGCCGCATCTGCTCTCAGCTCCCTTTCAGATGCCGAGTGAGCGCGCCGGAGGAGGATCCCCTGCTGGGGGGTGAGCTGGCCCCTGGGGGGGGTCACGGTGCCCTCGGTATTCGCTGGGCTCCTCCCCACCCTTCCCCTAGGCCTAGGAATGGGGGGTCTGGGAAGCCCTCAGCTGCCGGCTGACCACTCCCAGCGGGGACAGACACTGGTGCCTGCGCTGCATCTGCCATGCTGCTTCCCTCAGACAGGGCTCAGGGTTCATTCATGTGTCTCCCTCCTCCAGCTGGGCAATCAGCTGGTCCTTGGTCAGTCTCCCCGTGCACAGCCCCCTCTGCTTGCACAGCTCCAGCAGGTCACACTTGCGCCGCTTGGCATACATCTTCCTGCTGGCCACTCACAGGTCGGGGTGCTCGCCGCTCCCCACGGTTTCCGGGGGACCCTAGTGCACCAGCCCTTCTTGAGGTCACCACCTCTCTGCCAGGGTCGAGCTGCAGACTCCTCCGCCCCTGGGACTGCTCACTGCAATCCCCCAGGGGACCCTGTTACTGCAAAGTCCTTCTCACTGGGCACACACTCCCCGGGGTTAATCACCCTTTGTTTTACTGCTCCCCAGTCACTTACTGCAGGAAGCGCCGTCCACGGGGTGCAGTATCTCCCGCCGCTGCCACCAGTTGTCACGGAGTGTGGGGGAGTCCAGGCCCTGCACCCCTCTTCCTGGACCCACAGTGACTTTAGCCAGCCAGTAAAACAGAAGGTTTATTGGACAACAGGAACACAGGTTACAGCAGAGCTGCAAGGCACAGTCAGGACCCCTCCATCGAGTCCTTCTGGCCTTTCAGGGTGTGTGGATCCCAGCTTAGGATTCCCTGAATTCTGCCCACACAGCCCCAAACCCAAACTGAAACTAACCCCCTCCTGCCGGCCCCTTCCGTTGTCTAGCTTCCCGGACAAAAGTGTTGACCTTCCCCCACCCCCCTTGCCTAGCTCAGGTTACAGGCTCAGGTATCGTCCATCCCCTAAACTCCTCCCCTGCTCTCCCATCCCCCACACAGACAGCCCCTACTCCATCACAGTGTGTCTGTGGGGGCGCACCCCCTATATATGTGTGTGTGTGTCTGTGTATGGGGGGAGGGTTCCCTGTGTGTGTGTGTGGGGAGAGGGCTGTTCCCTGTGTGTGTCTGTGGGGGCACTCCCTGTGTGTGGGGGGGGGGCACTCCGTGTGTGTCTGTGGGGGCGCTCCCCCTGTGTGTGTGTGTCTGGGGGTGGGGGCTGTTCCCTGTATGTGTCTATGGGGGCACTCCCTGTGTGTGTGGGGGGGCACTCCGTGTGTGTGTGTGTGTGTGTGTGGCGCGGGGGCTGTTCCCTGTGTGTGTCTATGGGGGCACTCCCTGTGTGTGTGAGGCGGGGTCCCGGTGTGTGGCTGCGGGGCTCCATTCCCTGTGGGGTGCAGCGCACAAGGCTGGCCCTGCTGTGGGGGGAGGGACTGGCAGGGCTGTGGGCTGCTCCCCATACCTGTTGACAAGGTGGTCCCTGCCCACGTACCCGTCTCCTGCCAGTGCCCCCCCGCACCCCTTCTGGGCTGCTGCTCCCCAGCTGTGGCAGGTACCGCCCCCTCCCCCAGCCTGCCCCGAACCCGCCAGGCGGCAGCTCCCAGGGGGTGGGGGGAGCAGTCCAGCCTGGGGCCGACCCGCCAGCAGCTCCATGTGGCGAGTGCATCCTCGTGCCGTGTCCTGTAGCGGGCGCTGCCCGGTCTGTGCCCCCCCCACGGCCCCGCATGGCGCCTTCACGCGACCCGCCCCCCAGCACTCCAATAAACCAGCCAACCACGCCTCCCTCTGCCTCTGCCTGGGGGGGCACCACAGACACGCGCCGGCCTGGGTGGGGGGCAGCCCTGGGATGCAGCTTGCAGGGGGGGGTACAGCCCTGGGACGCGGGGCGGGGGGTCCTGCCCTGGGACGCGGCTCACAGGGGGTCCAGCCCTGGGACACGGCTCAGTGGGGGGTCCAGCCCTGGGACACGGGGGCGGGCGAGGTCCTGCCCTGGGACGCGGCTCAGGAGGGGCCGCTCTGGGACACGGCTCGGTAGGGTCCAGCCCTGGGACGTGGGGCGGGCAGGGTCCTGCCCTGGGATGCGGCTCGGGGGGGCGCAGCCCTGAGACGCTGCTCAAGGGCGGGCGAGAGGGTTCAGCCCTGGGACGCAGCTCAAGGGTGATGGGGGGTCCAGCCCTGGTACACAGCTCGGGGGGGGGGGGGGGAAGGAAATAACCAGCCCGACGCGGATGGGGCTCCACCTGGGACAGGGGCTGCTGAGGCACAGTCGCCTGGATGGCTCGGGAGGACGGGGGGTCAGCGCGGTTGCGGGAGGGACAGGTCCATGCCCCTGACGACACAGCCGCGGAGGGTCGGGGGGGGGGGGGGGCGGGGTCGCTTCTGGACTGTGCCGCCGGGTGGCAGGTCCCTACAACACCAGCTGTCACGAATTATGCCCAGGGCTCCCAAGCCCGCACCCCCGTGGTCCCCCTTTCTCCCCTACCGTCCACTGTCGCACCCGCCCCTTGAGTCCTGCACTGTGGGCCCCGACCACCCGTGTCCTCTCTGTGGGGATGCGGGGACGGAGGGAACCCACCTGCAGCAGCTGTGTGCTGGGGTGCCACAACCACGACAGCCCCTCACCCCAAGCCTGCAGACCGTGCGCCAGCTCCCATAGGAACACCTCCCAAACCCACACAGCCCCACCCTCCAACGCTCAACCACAGTCCCCCCAACAACGCAGACACAGCCCCCCACTGCCTGCAGACACGGTGCTCCCCCAGCTCTCCATATGGACACCCCCCCACATCCACAGACACAGCCCCCCAGTGCCTCTCATTACGTGCAGACATGGTGTCCCCCAGCTCCCCATATGGACACACCCAGCACCCGGCTCACAGAGCCACCACCCGCTGACACCCCCCCTACGCCTGCAGCACAGCCCCCCAGAACTCCCCACACACCACCCAGGGGCCTGCAGCCCTGACAGCCCCACTGACACCCTGGCTGGGAGAGACACTTGTATTTACTGACTACAGTCCCGTTGGCAGGGGGCCGACTCCTTCAGTATGTGTCCCTCCCCACCTCTGTGCCCGCCCAGGCGCAGCTCTCTGGGGGTGACCCCCGGGGGCTAGCAGCTGCTGAGCTGCCCTGGCCCCAGCCAGCCGGAGCAGAGCCCGGGGCCCCTTCGCCAGTGATGACCGCGGGCCCCGATAGGGCCCGGCTCACTCCTGCCCGTAGGTGCCGTTGTAGGTGAAGGGCTCAGTGGAGATGCAGGGCCCCGGGCTGGCGGGCGTCCAGCGCTGGATGGCCACGTGGGTGAAGGCCGGGTCTTGGGGCCTCACGATGACAGGGCTGCGCGACGCCACCGACGGGTCCTCATCGAAGAAGTTGAAGGGGCGCAGGAAGAAGCCAACGGCGTTGCCGGGCGTGGCCGTGTTAGGAACGTCCTCGGCGTGTGGGATGTGCAGGAAACCCACTGTCACCCAGGCCACCAGGTCCTGGCATGGATGAGAGCCACAGTCACCGGGGCCCCCCATAGCCTGGAGACCCCCTGGACCGCCCCAGGGCCCCAGCCCCATCCCACATAGTCCCTGGGCCCCCGGGGCCCCAGCACTGTCCCCCCACAGCCATCACCCCTGCACACACTGGGGGTCCAGCACTGTCTCTCCCGCCCCCAGCAGGGAGCAGACTCTCAGGGGCCCACCCCGCAGCCATCCCCTGGCTGGGGCAGGCTCTGTGCCCCCCCATGGCTCAACTCTGGCCTGGCCCAGGCCCTGCCCCACACCAGTTCCACCCCCGCCTAGGCCCTGCCCCATACCAGCCCTGCCCCACACCAGCTCAGGCCCTGCCCTACCCAGCTCCGCCCGCACCTAGACCCTGCCCCACACCAGCCCTGCCCAGGCCCTGCCCCACACCAGCTCCATCTCTGCCTAGGTGTGACGCTGTAGGGACTCGCTGCATGGGGCAGGGGAGAGCAGGGGGTGACTTCAGGTGAGGGACGGTACCTGAGCCGGGTGGGGCGAGGCGACACCTTTGCCCGGGGAGCTGGACAAAGGGAGGAGGGAGAGGACGGGGAAGAGCCGCTGGAAGGGTTTTTGGTTTCAGTTTGGGGCTGGCTGGGAAGAGGCAGGAACCCCAAGTCTGAGGTCTAAGCTCCCTGCCCCCCAGAGGGACCTGGCTGAGGGGTCCTGGTTGTACCTACAAGCCCTGCTTGGGACTGTGTCCTGTCGTCTCATAAACCTGTGTTACTGGCTGGCTGAGAATCCTGGGGAAATCGCAGGACGTGGGGTGCAGGGCCCGGACTCCCCCACACTCCGTGACACTAGGCCCCGCCCCCCACCAGCCAGGCCCCGCCCCACACCTGGTTCTCGATGTTCTCGTCGTTGCGGATGAAGCTCTCGAAGTCGACAGCCGGCTGCCAGGGGTCGTGCTGGGCATAGGGGCTGCTGCTGGTCGCCTCCTTCTCGTGGTGCCGTGTCACTGCCAGGTGGTACCTGCCGGCGAGGAGCCCACAGCTGAGCCCCGTTCCCCCCATGGGGTGTGGCACGGTGGGTTCGAGGGAGAAACCACCACTGGGCAGGGGCCTCTCCCCGGGGTTCCCCCCTCTCCACAGGGATCCCCCGGCTGAGCCCCATTCCCCCCATGGGGTGTGGCCCGGTGGGCTCGAGGGAGAAACCACCACTGGGCAGGCCCCCCCCACATCACTGGGCAGCGGCCCTGAGACTGCCCCGGCCAGCCCGAGATGCCCCCCGGCTGCGGATCAGCACCAGCCCCAGAGACCCCAGGACGGCCCCTGCCGGACCCGGCTGTACCAGCCCCAGGTGCCGCTCGGCCCAGGGCACCAGCTGCTCCCTCGCGTGGTGTGGGGCCCTGCTGGCCGCTGGGTCCCGGCCTTAGCTAGGGTGACCAGCCAGCAAGTGTGAAAAATCGGGTTGGGGTGGGGGGTAATAGGAGCCTTTATAAGAAAAGCCCCCAAAATCGGGCCTATCCCTGTAGCACCGGGACATCCGCCACCGCAGCCTTACCTGCCCCAGGCGACACCCCGCTCCTCCCTCCAGCCGCGCGGCAGCACACGGCCGGCCTGCGAGCTGTACTGGATGCGGTAGCTGCGCGGGTGCCCCCAGCGGTTGCGCTGGGTCGGGCTGGAGAACAGGAGGTACCGGGGCAGGGCCCTGCCGAAGGGAAAGGCGGCCTGGCGCTCGCTCCGGCGTGGCCGCCGGTGCAGCCGGGGCTGCACGACCCGCTCGCCCGCGCTCCAGGGGTTGGAGATGTTTTCGAAGCGCACGTCCACCGTCTCAAAGCTGTTCTGGGTGCCTGCGGGGGGGACAGGCCATGAGGGGGGCCCCAACCCTGCCCCCACCCCCGCCCTGGGGACCGACGCCCTGAAGGGCCAAGGCAGGGGGCTGGGGTTGACGCTCGGCTGGGCCCAACCAGTGTCATGGGAACAGGACTCCTGGGTCCCTCCAACTTCAGCTTGGGGGGTGGGGTGGGGTCTAGGAGCAGGCCCTGGGCAGGGAGGGAGTCCAGTAGTCACCAGGGAGCAGGGCAAGAGTGGGGCTGGGCTGGGGAAGGACCCAGCTGGGGGTGGGGCTGCCCTAGGGAAGGACCGGCCAACAAGGGGGAGGGGACTGCCCTGGGGAAGGATGGGGGAATTTCCCTGGGGCAGAACCAGCCAGCAAGGGGGGCCGCCTTGGGGAAGGCCCGGCCGGCAGGGGGAGGGGGCTGCCCTAGGGAAGGACCGGCCATCGGGGGGAGGGGGCCACCCTGGGGAAGGTCCGGCTGGCAGGGGGAGGAGGAGGAGGAGGAGGGGACCGCCCTACGGAAGGCCTGGCCCGCGCAGGGGGTGGGGGGACGCACCGGCGACGTCCAGGTCCACCTTGTAGTGCAGCAGGTGCGTGTGCAGGTTGCCCAGCACGTCGCGGTGCAGGCGGGAGCCGTAGCGCAGGCCCTGCGGCGTGTAGAAGGTGGCATGGACGTAGCCGGTGGCGTGCACCTTGGCCTCCAGCACGCCGTTGGGGTAGAGCAGCACGTCCCAGATGTAGTCGTAGTTGTAGACGGTGGCCGTGGTGCGCAGCACCAGCGCCTGCCCCTCCAGCCCCCCGTAGAAGCGGTAGCCACCCCGGAAGTCGCTGTCAAAGTGGCGCCGCAGGGGCACCCCAGTGGGCAGCTCGAAGAGGCAGAGGGCGCGGGGGTAGCGCACCGGCCCCGCCGCGTCGTACAGGTGATGCGCGTCCAGGTAGGTGGCCACTTCGGGGCAGTCGATGCCGGGCGCCAGCTCGTGGGCCAGGGTTCCCATGCCCCAGGCACTGTCAATGTACTTGGTCTGCATGGCGGCGGGCGTGCTGCCCCCGTAGAAGGCTACAGCCTCCTGCACGCTCAGCTCGTGGGCCAGCCGCTCGCCGTTGAAGCGCAGGTCGAAGAGCTGCAGGCCGGCGGAGGAGCGCAGCCGCAGGGCCAGGCGCCAGCCCCCATACTCCACCAGGTTGCCCTGCAGCCGGTAGCGCTTGCCCTGCGGCTCGCACACCTTGGCCCCGTGCACGGCCGTGGGGGTGCCGGTGCTGAAGTGGCCGCGGGGCACGTAGGTGGAGAAGAGCAGCTCGGGCGTGGGCGGGCGGGCCAGGGCCAGCTCCCCACGCTCGTAGCGCCAGGCCAGCTCCTGGGCACTGGCGAAGTACTGCCCGTTGTACCAGAGCTGCTGCAGGGCCCAGCGCCGGGGGTCGCGGGAGCGGTGGTCCAGCAGCAGCTCCAGCCCCACGGGGTGCAGGAAGTGCCCCTCCACCAAGCGCTGGAGGATGAGCCAGGAGCGGCGCTCACCAGGGCCCAGCCCACGTGGCGCCACGTCCGAGAAGGTCAGGCAGCGCTGGCTGCAGTTGTGGTACCAGTAGCCGGTGGTGTCGTGCAGCAGCCGGTACAGCGGCTCTGTCAGCTCCAGCAGCCTGCGGTGCATCAGCTCGTACTCCAGCAGGGTGTTGGGCCGCGCGGCGAAGGGGATGGGCCGCCTGCCCTTGTAGCTCACCGCCCGATAGTAGCTGGGCCGGGGCAGGGACCCCACCACGAACTCGGTGACGTTGGGCTGGGCCTGCTCCCCGAAGAAGACAATGGCACGGGCCAGGCGTGGTGGGCGAGGGCTGCCCCCATTCAGGAACTGCAGGGCCTGGCTCTTCCGGGGCACCTGCAGCTCCACCAGGAAGAGGCTGTTGCTGGCCAGCGAGTCCCCGCGGTCGGCCACCAGGCCCAGCTCCGGCTGGCTCAGCAGGAAGCTCCGTACCGCCCGCAGCTCCGCCGGGCTCAGATCGGCAAAGATCGATGCCCCCAGCTGGGGCGCGGGGGTGGGGCTGGTGCTGGCCAGGACGCCGAGTGCCGCCACCACCCACTGGAGGGTCTCCAGCCACATCCTTCCGCTGGCAACCTGGGCACCACCAGGGGCCAGTCAGAGGGAGCAGGAGCCAAGCCTGGCCTGGTCCCACTGCCCCTGCCCAGCCCCAGCCTCAGCAGCGCCACATGGGTCACACTTGGCTTTGCACGCCCAGCTGGGGGCTCCGTGCCCTGCTCAGCAGCCCTGGGCTCAGGCCCCCCAAGGGGCCGGGTCGTTGGCTCTGCAGGGGAAACTGCTGGGGGCCGCCTCCATCGGCTGGCAGCACCACAGGGCCAGCCGTAGGGCTGACAACCCAGGCGACCCACACTGCGCCCCATTCCAGGAGCCCAGCCCTCCCCACAGGGCCCCGGGCACGTGCCAGGGCCCCTTCCCCCACTCCCTCCAGCCCTGTCTGCTCTGCTCACCCCACAGCGTCTGCGGGGCACACGGGAAGCTGGGCCTTGGCTGCGAGCCGCGTTCCATGGGAGCCCCATGGTTCCTGGGGGCTGTACAGGGACTGAGCAGCAGGATGGTCTAGTTATTATGTAGAATCACAGAGTTGCAGAACTGGAACGGACATAGAGGGGTCACCTGGTCCAGTCCCCTGCACTCATGCCAGGGCTAAGTATTATCCAGACCTTCCCCGACGGGTTTGTCAAACCTGCTCTTAAAACCCTCCAGTGACGGAGACTCCACAACCGCCCTGAGCAATTTATTCCAGTGCTAAATCACCCTGACAGGTAGGGAGTTTTTCCTAATGTCCAACCTAAACCTCCCTTGCTGCAATTTAAGCCCGTTGCTTCTTGTCCTGTCCTCAGAGGTTAACAAGAACAATTTTTCTCCCTCCTCCTTGTAACAACCTTTCATGTACTTGAAAACTGCTCTCAAGTCCCCTCTCACTCTTCCCTTCTCCAAACTAAACAGACCCAATTTTTTCAATCTTCCCTCATAGCTCATGTTTTCTAGACCTTAAATCATTTTTGTTGCTCTTCTCTGGACTTTCTCCAATTTGTCCACATCTTGCCTGAAATGCAGTGCCCAGAACTGGACACAATACTCCATTTGAGGCCTAATCAGAGCAGGGTAGAGCGGAAGAATCACTTCTCATGCCCTGCTTATAACTGTAACAAAGTGGGTTTTCCCTGGTTATGCTGCATATGAGTCTAACTGTTTTGCGTGGATACTGTGTGTGCCTCAGTTTCCCTGTGTATTGCACCAATGCCTGGGTGGTGGGGATAAGGGTGTGTGACTTTGCTGGGACCCTCGGGGCCACACGAGGAGGCTCCAGCTGCCTGCACGTAAGGGATGGCAGATGCTCCTCGTTAACTGAGAACCAGGAGGGGGATGCGACCAGGTGACCCTGAAAGGAAGTCACGCTACCCAGACTCCTGGCTGGCGCCATTCAGAGCAGTTCCAGAGCATCGGGCCTGTGACTGTCAGAACAACACGCCTGCTAATACAGCTCATATTTAGCTTGTGATCCAGATCCCTTTCCGCAGGCCTCCTTCCTAGGCAGTCACTGCCCATTGTGTGTGTGCAACCGATTGTTCCTTCCTAAGGGAAGCACTTTGCATTTGTCCTGATTGAATTTCATCCTGTTTACCCCAGATCATTTCTCCAGTTTCTCCAGATCATTTTGAATTTTAAGCCTGTCCTGCAAAGCACTGGCAAGTCCCCCTGCCTGAGTGCCAGGCATGGGACTGGTTGACCTATGGAGGGTCCCTTTCAGTGCCACACTTCTGCAATCCTGTGCACCCTGCCAGGCCCTGCCCAGATACTTGCTATAAGGATTATCCACATAGTGCGGCCTGAGCTTGCTGGCAGTACAGCCGGCAACCAAGAGGAGCCCAGGGCTGGGCTAGCAGGGGCTGCAGGTTGGGAGTGAGGGGCACTGGCAGAGCTGGTGGGGAGAGCTGTGACATTATGAGTGTGATCTAATATCTCACTGGAAGGTGACAGGGACAGAAAGAGTTAATTCACTCCCAGACTGACCTGACCCATGGGTGAACCTTAAGGACTTGTTAGGAAAATATGTAAATAACCAAAGCTTGGAAATGCAGCCGGCATTGGTAGAGGTAGAAGGGGAGGTGTTTGCTCAGGTCTTATGATATAAGCAAACAAGTTTTTGTCAGGGGTATTGACTTGCCTATGGAGGAAGCTACCCCAGTCTCCAAGCAGTTGTCTGTGAACAGCCCTGTATGCTGGGATAAGGGAAGTGAAATCCATGTGTCTCTGGCTTCTCTTTGTCTGTGGTGCAGACAGAAGGGGCCTTTCAGCCTGGGAGGGTTGAGAATAGTGCAATTGTCTTAGAGTTGGTTCTGGATTCAACTAAAGCCCAAGAGGGGAATGGTCCTAAGTTTGTGTCTGCTGGGGAGAATGGCTCTGTGACTAAGGTGCATCCAGTTAGTGTCCTAGCAAAATCCCAGAGACCAGACAATTCTGGTGCTTGTAATTTGCCAGTTGCTAATGTGTGGCTGGAAAAGGGTGTAGCAACTCTGTCTGCTCAGGGTGATACCCTAGCCAGGGCACAAGGGGAGCATGAAGGTGATTTGATTGTGTTACCTACTGACAGTTGGGAAACTTGTAGCAAGAAGGAGAAGGCTTCTAACCTTTTAACTATGAAGTCTATGAGTTTACCTGAAAGGGGATTGTGTAAGAATCTGGCTCATGGGCCAGTGGTGATCCTGGATGTAAGTGAGACCCAGAAAGAGTCTGTGATGGCTCAGAGAAGCGTTCCTTTAGAGCAAGCCCTAGGTGAAGAGGGTAAGGGCAGAATTTCTGTGAGGGGTGAATTGTTGCTTAGAAAAGCTCCTGGGGAGATGGACATAGGAGATGGAAGTGTTGAGAGTCTCTGGGTTAGGATAAAAGGGGTAAAAAAACAAGGGTGATGTCATGCTAGGAGTCTACTACAGGCCACCTAACCAGGTGGAAGAGGTGGATGAGGCTTTTTTTAAACAACTAACGAAATCATCCAAAGCCCAAGATTTGGTGGTGATGGGGGACTTCAACTATCCAGATATATGTTGGGAAAATAACACCGCGGGGCACAGACTATCCAATAAGTTCGTGGACTGCATTGCAGACAACTTTTTATTTCAGAAGGTTGAAAAAGCTACTAGGGGGGAAGCTGTTCTAGACTTGATTTTAACAAATAGGGAGGAACTCGTTGAGAATTTGAAAGTAGAAGGAAGCTTGGGTGAAAGTGATCATGAAATCATAGAGTTTGCAATTCTAAGGAAGGGTAGAAGGGAGTACAGCAAAATAGAGACAATGGATTTCAGGAAGGCGGATTTTGGTAAGCTCAGAGAGCTGATAGATAAGGTCCCATGGGAATCAAGACTGAGGGGAAAAACAACTGAGGAGAGTTGGCAGTTTTTCAAAGGGACACTATTAAGGGCCCAAAAGCAAGCTATTCCGATGGGTAGGAAAGATAGAAAATGTGGCAAAAGACCACCTTGGCTTAACCACGAGATCTTGCATGACCTACAAAATAAAAAGGAGTCATATAAAAAATGGAAACTAGGTCAGATTACAAAGGATGAATATAGGCAAATAACACAGGAATGCAGGGGCAAGATTAGAAAGGCAAAGGCACAAAATGAGCTCAAACTAACTATGGGAATAAAGGGAAACAAGAAGACTTTTTATCAATACATTAGAAACAAGAGGAAGACCAAGGACAGAGTAGGCCCATTGCTCAGTGAGGAGGGAGAAACAGTAACAGGAAACTTGGAAATGGCAGAGATGCTTAATGACTTCTTTGTTTCGGTCTTCACTGAGAAGTCTGAAGGAATGTCTAACATAGTGAATGCTTATGGGAAGGGGGTAGGTTTAGAAGATAAAATAAAAAAAGAGCAAGTTAAAAATCACTTAGAAAAGTTAGATGCCTGCAAGTCACCAGGGCCTGATGAAATGCATCCTAGAATACTCAAGGAGTTAATAGAGGAGGTATCTGAGCCTCTAGCTATTATCTTTGGAAAGTCATGGGAGACGGGAGAGATTCCAGAAGACTGGAAAAGGGCAAATATAGTGCCCATCTATAAAAAGGGAAATAAAAACAACCCAGGAAACTACAGACCAGTTAGTTTAACTTCTGTGCCAGAGAAGATAATGGAGCAAGTAATTAAAGAAATCATCTGCAAACACTTGGAAGGTGGTAAGGTGATAGGGAATAGCCAGCATGGATTTGTAAAGAACAAATCGTGTCAAACCAATCTGATAGCTTTCTTTGATAGGATAACGAGTCTTGTGGATAAGGGAGAAGCGGTGGATGTGGTATACCTAGACTTTAGTAAGGCATTTGATACGGTCTCGCATGATATCCTTATCGATAAACTAGGCAAATACAATTTAGATGGGGCTACTATAAGGTGGGTGCATAACTGGCTGGATAACCGTACTCAGAGAGTAGTTATTAATGGCTCCCAATCCTGCTGGAAAGGTATAACAAGTGGGGTTCCGCAGGGGTCTGTTTTGGGACCGGCTCTGTTCAATATCTTCATCAACGACTTAGATGTTGGCATAGAAAGTACGCTTATTAAGTTTGCGGACGATACCAAACTGGGAGGGATTGCAACTGCTTTGGAGGACAGGGTCAAAATTCAAAATGATCTGGACAAATTGGAGAAATGGTCTGAGGTAAACCGGATGAAGTTCAATAAAGACAAATGCAAAGTGCTCCACTTAGGAAGGAACAATCAGTTTCACACATACAGAATGGGAAGAGACTGTCTAGGAAGGAGTATGGCAGAAAGAGATCTAGGGGTCATAGTGGACCACAAGCTAAATATGAGTCAACAGTGTGATACTGTTGCAAAAAAAGCAAACGTGATTCTGGGATGCATTAACAGGTGTGTTGTAAACAAGACACGAGAAGTCATTCTTCCGCTCTACTCTGCGCTGGTTAGGCCTCAACTGGAGTATTGTGTCCAGTTCTGGGCACCGCATTTCAAGAAAGATGTGGAGAAATTGGAGAGGGTCCAGAGAAGAGCAACAAGAATGATTAAAGGTCTTGAGAACATGACCTATGAAGGAAGGCTGAAAGAATTGGGTTTATTTAGTTTGGAACGGAGAAGACTGAGAGGGGACATGATAGCAGTTTTCAGGTATCTAAAAGGGTGTCATCAGGAGGAGGGAGAAAACTTGTTCACCTTAGCCTCTAATGATAGAACAAGAAGCAATGGGCTTAAACTGCAGCAAGGGAGATTTAGGTTGGACATTAGGAAAAAGTTCCTAACTGTCAGGGTAGTTAAACACTGGAATAAATTGCCTAGGGAGGTTGTGGAATCTCCATCTCTGGAGATATTTAAGAGTAGGTTAGATAAATGTCTATCAGGGATGGTCTAGACAGTATTTGGTCCTGCCATGAGGGCAGGGGACCAGACTTGATGACCTCTCGAGGTCCCTTGCAGTCCTAGAGTCTATGACAGATTGGGTTACTGGTGTGTCGGAGCAGAACAGTTTTATGGCCGAATGCTTGAGGATGCAGGGAGGAGCAAGCAAACTCTCGCCCTCAGACCCTTTGGATTTGTGTGGTATCTCTGTAAGACAGAGTCCAGCCTTGGAATTGGTAGCAGCTAAGAAGTTAAAAGCTGGTGTTTATGTTGATATAAATTACCTGGCTGGCAGGGAGAAGACAGACTTGCTAATGGCTGTTAGCACAGAGAGCCCCCCCATCAGCCAGGGAATTCTGTTAAGCAAGAGAAATCAGGGTGTGATCCTGCAGAAGGAGGAGGAAAGAGAAAACTGAATTTTGCAAAGGGAAGCCGCAGGTTAACCCTACAATGTCAAAACCCCAATGGTATTGAGCCAAGGGTCTGGCACGACAAACATGATTATAGATGGACACTTGCAATCAATTTGTTGTTGTTGCTGATGGTGATTTTTGTAACTAGTGTGTTGCTGTTACCAAGAAACGTAAAGATGCACAATGTGCCCAGTCCTATGGACAGTCCCTTGACCATGTTAAGAGCACTGCATGAAGACACACTTTATGTTACAAGGCCTTGTTGTCCTGATGTTGCACTGCTAGTGCCTGTAAACAGTATTGGGACTTTTCAGAGGAGAAAAGACATTCCAGACCTGAGGTGCTGTATGAAAAGGGAAACTGAGGCACACTACCAAATTGCTTTCATGGCTAAATGCCAAGATTCCTACACTGTGAACAATGTTAGTATCTACATTAACTTGATGTTAATTGGGTTCCAACCATTAGCCAGAGCTTGTATGGATAAAGTAGCTGTTTTCTTTAGCCCTTGGCAAGATCACATGAGACATACAGTAACCTTGCTGCAAAAGCAGATCCAATCCACTGTTATTCTCACCAGGTTTTACCTTGAGTTTGTAAAGAGATTCAATCATGTTATTGTATTAGAGGGGTAGCCGTGTTAGTCTGGATCTGTAAAAGCAGCAGAGAATCCTGTGGCACCTTATAGACTAACAGAGGTTTTGGAGCATGAGCTTTTGTGGGTGAATACTCACTTCGTCGGATGCATGTCATCTGATGAAGCGAGTATTCACCCACGAAAGTTCATGCTCCAAAACCTCTGTTAGTCTAATCATGTTATTGAACACAAGTTTGGTAAAACCATTTCTGTTACACACTGGTACGGCAACTAACCCAACGCTAGCTGTAGTGAGACAGAACCCAGAATGGGGAGCCCTTGGGATGCAGTCAGTGATGTTTACGTCATCCCTTCCTGCAGCAATTTTGTGTTGGGGGTGTGATGTTATGAGTCTGATCTAATATCTCACTGGAAGGTGGCAGGGCCAGAAAGAGTTAATTCACTCCCAGACTGACCTGACCCAGGGCCCAACTTTAGAGACAGGTTAGGAAGGTATGTAAATGAACAGAGCTTTGAGATGCAGCCGGCATTGGTAGAGGTAGAAGGGGAGGTGTTTGCTCAGGGCTTGGGATGTCAGCAAACAAGTCTTGTCCATCGCTAGAGCTTTGATTCAAAGGTCAAAAAAGGAAGATTAACATTTAGGAAGACACATTAGATTAACATTTAGGAAGAGGGAAATAGGATTATTGTCTCTGTGTCTCTCTGAAGGTTGTGGTAACCAGTATCAGAACTGTTTAATGCAGGGGTCGGCAACCGTTCAGCGGTGCTGTGCCGAGTCTTCATTTATTCACTCTGATTTAAGGTTTCGCGTGCCAGTAATACATTTTAACGTTTTTCAGAAGGTCTCTTTCTATAAGTCTATAATATAGAATTAAACTGTTGTTGTATGTAAAATAAATAAGGCTTTCAAAATGTTGAAGAAACTTCATTTAAAATTAAATTAAAATGCAGAGCCTCCCGGACCGGTGGCCAGGACCCGGGCAGCATGAGTGCCACTGAAAATCAGCTTGTGTGCTGCCTTCAGCACCCGTGCCATAGGTTGCCTACCCCTGGTTTAATGGATAAATTACCCTGGGCTAATTGCCAGGATGTTTGGGAGAAGGAGTTAAGCCTATTGTTTTCTCAGGCCAAAAGGCTGCTGGAAATGTATAAGAGCCCTGGGACACGATCTTTCTTCATCTCAGATCTGCTTTGGGTTTCAAGAGGGGGAAACCTTAAGCCACAAGGATTGAGATCCCCAGTCACTGACTGGAGCCACCCTGAATATGGACATTGGACTGTAACCTATGGACTATTCTGAAAGGACTTTTGGTAACTACAAGCTCACCTCTGCTGTGTCTGACCTCAAGAATTGAATTCAAGTCTGTATGTAGATTGATCTTTTAACCAACACTCTTCCTTTTTTTAATAAATTTTAGCTTTGTTAACAAAGATTGGCTCTAAGTGTGTATTTTGGGTAAGATCTGTTATAATTGGACCTGGATATGTGGCTGATCCTTTGGGACTGGAAGAATCTTTTCTTTTATATGATGAGATAAGATTTTCAGGAATCATCATCATATCTGACAGGTGTGTCTGGACGGAGGCCTGAGGCTGGGCACTTTAAGGGAACTGCATGGTTTGGACTCTGAGAAACCAGTGAGGTGCTATAGAAGCTGTTTGGGGCTGGTTGGTAAATCTAAGTATTGGAAGATCCACCAGCGTTTGGGGTTTTCTGCCTCATTTTATTGGCAGTTCACCCTGATTGAGTGACCTCAGCTGGCTCCCACGGGCAGCACCGTCACAGGGGCACAGAGCTGGGCTAGCAGGGGCTGCAGGTCGGGAGTGAGTGGCACCAGCAGAGCTGGTGCGGAGCACACAGCTGGGCTAGCAAGGGTTGCAGGTCAGGAGAGAGGGGCATCAGCAGAGCTTGGGGCTGCATGGGGCAGCTGTGCCCAGTACCCTGCAGGGTGCTGGGCAGCAGGGCTCCCATGCCTCCT
Organism: Chelonoidis abingdonii; assembly: GCF_003597395.2. Classification (NCBI taxonomy): domain Eukaryota; kingdom Metazoa; phylum Chordata; order Testudines; family Testudinidae; genus Chelonoidis; species Chelonoidis abingdonii. Next base: position 1,468,409 of record NC_133770.1, read on the forward strand.
AGCTGGCTCCCCACAGCCTCCAGACTGGCCTATTTGGGGCTGCTGGCAGCACTAGCCACCTCCTGCCTCCACCCCCACCCCGGCTCAGCTCTGAGACTCCCCAGGTAAATGCCCAGAGCTGCCTAGCCTGGGGGCACCTGCAGGGGGACCCTCTGCCTGCCCTGTCTGGGCTCCAGCCCCCCAGCCACTGTAGCTCCCCCCATGTCCCTCCCATCAACCTTGATGAACCCCCAGCCCATGGGCATCTAGTACCCTGTGCACCCCCATCTCCCCCCTGTGCACCCCCATCTTCCTCATGCACCCCCATCTCACCCCACATGCACCCTCCCATGCACCTCCCCCATCCCCCTGGGATCCCCCCAGCCCAGCCAGCGTCGCTCACCTGCAGCCCCTGCTCCGCTCTGGCTCTGTGGCTGTGGCACTGGCTCTGCCCCATGCCCTGCTCCACCCACCGCCCCCCCCAAGCGGGTCCGAGGGATGCCATTGGCTGGCTTGGGGGGGGTGCGGCAGCGCCTGGCCCAGGGCCTAGGCTGGGCGGGAGGGTCCAGGCCCCCCCAAGGGGAGAGGAGGTGACGATGTGGAGTGGAGGGAAATACCCACCCTGGGCTTATGAGAGCCCCCCAAGCCTCACGCCTCTGCCACAGCCTGGCCCGCCGCACCCTGCCAAGAGCCACTGTTCCTGGGCCCCGCAGCCAGGGCCACCCCAGGGTCTCCATTGCCCGCTGTGCGGTGGGGGCTCTGGGGGAAGGGCACCGGCCCCTGCCAGGGAGGCCAGCGTGCACCACAGGCCCTGGCCAGCCCCCATGGCCAGGCCCCTTCAGGCATGGGCTGGGATAGGCAGGGAGGGGGGCAGAGGCGCCCGCAGGGGTCACTCCCCCTCCCCCGCCCGAGTTAATGGGTAACCCGCTGAAGCCAGGCAGTGACACGGGCCCTGTGCTGGGATCAGCGAATCCTGTCCCGCGGGAGGCTCTGGCCCCATGGCCGTTGTCCTCACCCCATGGGGACAGTGATAAGCAGGTCCCTGCCAGCAATCCACTGCCCTAGCTGCTCTGACCCCTCGATCAAACTCCAGGGCCACCCAGTGCCACTGGGAACAGGCCCAGAGCCGCCAGGATGGCTGGCCAGAGGGGCCAATGCTGTCTGGGGCCTGGGCTCACGCCAGCCCCAGCCCCCCCTCAGGTGATAACAGCACAAAACGTCTTCCCCTGCTCTGGCCCCTGCCCCCTTCTAGAGCTTGGGGTCCTGCTCCCCCTTCCCCAGGGCACAGCCATTGGGATCTCGCGGGCAAGGCCACCTAGTGCCCGAGGTCGCTGTGTTCCCTGGCCAGGGAGCCTGGCCTGGTGGCTCTGGATGTTGGGCGCCAGGTCTGACACATGCCAGGTGTTTCCTGGGTGGCCGCTGGGCACCTGCACTGGCTTTCCAGGCTTCCCTGCAGCAGCCTGGCTGTTGCCACCCGCTGGGGACTTAGTGGGGGCGGGTGGGCACCGAGCTGCCTGGCCCTGGCCCCACTGAGCAGAGGGGTGTGTTCTGGTCGCCTGTACCAGGCTTGCAAGCCAGCAGCGGTGGGAACCCACACCTGGTGCCACCCGGATGGGGCTGCAGGCAGCACCATCGTCCCTTGAGGCTGCCAGACCCTCTCCACTGCCACCCAGCAGCTGTTCGGGGTGACCCTGAACCATCTCCAGCCTGCGCCCCAGCCAGATAGGGATGCATGAGCCAGAGCAAGAGAGGGTAGCGGGGACCCCAAATACCAGGGGCCCCAAGACCCCCTGATCCCTGTGTTGCTTGGAGGGATGAGGGCCCCTGCTTGTCCCCACAGGTAAGCCCTGAGCTGTACCAAGCCCTGGTGCCTGCACCTTGCCAGCAATGCCCATGCTGGGGCTTAAACCTTGCCTGCCTGGGCACCCAAGGGCCGTGCCCATTGCAGCTGACAGGCCTTTCTCCTGGAGCGGGCACTAATGGGCACACACATGGCATTGCCCCTAATGCACTGGGGAGGCCCAGTCTTGTGGGACCATTGTCTGTGCCCAGCACCCCTGGGTGCCCCACAGGACTCACAAGCGGCAGCGCCCAGCTGACTGCCTGGCACCCACCTGATCAGCCCTGGCACGGTACCAGTGTGGGGCAGCCAGCATCCTGGTAGCCCCAGTGACCCACTCTGGAGCCACAAAGCCTCCCTCCTGCATGTTCTCCAGCCCCACACTGTGCCCGCCTGGTCTGCTGCCTCCTGCTGGTGCTCTGGAGTGCCTGGGGGCCCAGGTGAGCCCAGCAGTGGGTGCTTTGGCCAGTCCGCAGGGGGGACCTGCAGCGGTGGTGCCAGGCCTGTTCCCGAGAGCTGCTGTGCCCTTCGAAAGGGCAGAAATGGCCCCCAGCGCCGGGGCATGAGCAGGTGAAGCTCCTTCGGTGCCAGTCCGTGAGCAGGGAGCAGTGCCTGGGTAGGAACAGTTCGCATCCGGCACTGGGCAGGACAGACTAGTTCTCCCCCAGCGCACCAAGCCCGAGAGCGTCTCCAGCTAGCGAGGCGGGTGTGATGCAGCAGGGAGCCGGGCGACCGACCTGGGAATGTCTGGTTTCACTGGGGCTGTCTGCATGGGGGAGCGGGACAGGACCTGAGCCTTTAACCGGAGCCGGAAGGGGGCTGAGGCCAGGTGACACCTTTGCCCGGCAACTGGACAAAGACTGGAGGAGGAGCCAGGGGGGAGGCTGGGTGAGATGCCTGGAGGGGGGTCTGGGGAAGCAGAGGGAACCCCAAGTCTGAGGTCTAAGCTCCCTGCCCCCCAGAGGGACCTGGCTGGGGGGTCCTGGTTGTACCTACAAGCCCTGCTTGGGACTGTGTCCTGTTGTCTAATAAACCGTCTGTGTTACTGGCTGGCTGAGAGTCCCGGGGAATCGCAGGACGTGGGGTGCAGGGCCCGGACTCCCCCACACTCTGTGACAGGCACTAACGACCCTGGCAGGCAGCACTGACTCCAGGAAGGGTTTTTATACTGTCCCAAGTGAGCTTCTCAGAAACAAAGGCAGGAGATGCAGAACTTTACTAAGCTACTGTACCTGGCCAGGGCTGGTGCAACCATATAGGTGAACTAGGCGGTCGCCTAGGGCACTAGGATTTGCGGGGGGGCCACCATGTTCTTCGGCAGCAACCTCAATGGCTGGATCTTCGGCTACCCCAGTCGCTACCGGCATTTAGGCAGAGGGAGCTGGGGCAGGGGTGTAACATTATTGATATTAACTGGGACCATATAGAACATGGGTTGCAACCAAGGTCCTGTAGTGGCACCAAATCCTATGTAAAGGGGGTCATATAAGGTGTCTAAGACCAGGTTACGGGTTACTGGTTAGGATTATGCTGTCTGTGTGTCTGTATTTCATTTTTGTAGTTGAAGTTATGAATATTGGGGGGGAATGTCTGTATTTCAAACTTGGCTGGGTTACTGGGAAAGATCCCAGACAAGTTGGTGTCAGCTCTGCTTAGCCTGCTTGATGGCCCATTAAGGACCATCATCTACACAACTGACCCATTGAGAGGAGGTGGATACGCCTTGTGACTCAGCAGGTGTGCAGAAACTGGCCCATGTGACTGCAGACTCCATTTTGCTGTAACTTTCCACAGTAGGAACAAAGAAGTGTTCTTACACCTGGAAAAGTCTATATAAGGCGAAGGCCTCATCTCCATCTTGTCTTCAATCCTGCTTCTTACCTCTGGAGGGACTTTGCTACAAGCTGAAGCTCTGCACAAGGACTGATGACCCATCCCAGCGGGGGATGTTCCAGAGACTTGATTTGAACCTGCAGTTTACTTCATCACTGCTACAAGCCTGAAGTAAGAACTTTGCCATCACTGTATGTAATTGATTCCATTTAACCAATTCTAGCTCTCATCTCTATCTTTTCCCTTTATGAATAAACCTTTAGATTTTAGATTCTAAAGGATTGGCAACAGCGTGATTTGTGGGTAAGATCTGATGTGTATATTGACCTGGGTCGGGGCTTGGTCCTTTGGGATCGAGAGAACCTTTTTCTTCCTGGGGTGTTGGTTTTCATAATCATTCATCCCCAGGAGTGTGGGACTGGTGGTGATACTGGGAGACTGGAGTGTCTAAGGAAGTTGCTTGTGTGACTTGTGGCTGGCCAGTGGGGGTGAAACCGAAGTCATTTTTGTCTGGCTGGTTTGGTTTGCCTTAGAGGTGGAAATACCCAGCCTTGGGCTGTGACTGCCCTGTTTGAGCAATTGGTCCTGATTTGGCACTCTCAGTTGGTCCCGCCAGAACCACATCGTCACAGTGGCGTAGTCGGCAGGCCACAGAACCAGGTCAATTAAGCTCTTGGTCAGAACCCCACGCTACCCAAATTGGAATTTTTGGTAGTGAGAGTTTGGTTGGTTAAGAGCAGTTGCAATGGGTGAGCAAGGAACATATGAGGGTCTTGACAAAAAAGCCCTGGAAGATTTGTGTTCAGAAAAAGGGAGTAAGCTTTAGAAAGAAAGCTACAAATCAAGAACTGAGAGATCTGTTAATGGGCAGTGATCAGGAGGCAGGAGCACAGCCCTTACCTGACACTACAGAGACTGCAGAAGGAATTTGAATGAAAGAGGCAGTGAATAAACTGCAATGGGAGGATGAAGAGAAAATAGCAGATCTGCGATTGCAGGAAAGGCAGAGAAAAGCCAAAATAGAAGAAAAAACTCGTAGGGGAGTCTGGAATACTGGCTGCAGAGAGAGAACTCACAAGATGCAGCAGAAGACTCACAAGATGGAACAGGAGACAGCCAGATGGCAGCTCCAAGTAATGGAGAGCGGAGAAAGTCATCGCCACCTGGCACTCCACATACCCACTGCCAGGAGAAGAACTGAAAAGATGTGTCCCAGTTACAAATAATAAGGATATAGAGGAGTGTTTGTCCACCTTTGAGCGCCTCTGCACTCTGTACCAGATCCCTGAGGAGCAGCGAATTGCCTGTCCGCTGACCAGACTGACTGGAAAAGCCAGGAGGTATTTATGATTTGGGGGAACAAGAAGCCTTGGATTACGGGCGGTTTAAAGATGCTGTGTTAAGGCGTTCAGCGTTACTCCTGATTCTTACAGAGTCAAGTTTAGAAAGTTAAAATGTCTAATGACTGTACTTTTGTGGAATGTGCTCATAAGCTGATGGGTTTTGTTAAAAGTGGGTGATGGGAGCAAAGGCGCATGGGAGTTTGAAAAGCTGCTGGATTAATAACTTTGGAACAGTTCTTAAACATTGTGCCTGACCATGTGAGAGCAGCTGTGTGTGATAGGGACCCTGAGTCAGTCCTACGGGCTGCAGAGATTGCAGATGCCCATGCCCAAAATAGGGCTCGGGAAGGGTATAAACCCCACCATTCTCCCCAGTTTAGAGGAGGGAAGGATGTAAAGGTAAACCTGGCCCTGACTCTTATAAGGTGGCTCATGGGGGCGCAGAGATAGGAACTCTCACCCCAAACATAAACAGGTCACATGCTATCACTGTGGGATGCTTGGCCCCATGAGACCAGATTGCCCGACCCTAAAGGCAGCCCAAAACCAGCAACCCCGAAAGCCACAGTAGATGCCAATTCCATTATTCTGAGCACCCAGGTTGAGCCAAGCCACAACGCACCACCTCAAGTCCAGGTGTGAGCAGAGCAGTGGCCAGTGCAACCCTCTCGTCTCCAGTGCTCTGGGAGGAAGGGATCAGCTCACCAGCTATGTCAAAACTAAGGCTTGGCAAGGAAGTGAGAGGTTTATTAAGGAGGCAAAGGTCAATGGTGCTGAATGCATGGATGGCGAGACACTGGCTCGGGTGTACTATAGTCAAGGGACATCTGGTGAAGCAGAGGACATGTTGCCTGGGGAATATGTGACGGTAGTGGCTCTATCTGAGTACTCTGTGGACCTGCCAATGGCTAGAATCCACCTTGTGAGTGGACGGCTTTAAAGGGGACGTGAAGGCTGCAGTCCGAGATTTAATTCCGGCTGATGTTTTGGTAGGAAATAACATACTGGGGGTGCCTAGCCAAGTTGAATGTGGGAGCCAGGTCACAGAGGGAGTTTGGGTCTGCGGCAGATGCCCTGACTGATGGCAGTGAGGGGATGGCGAACAGACAGAGAGTGTCTCTCAAAATGAATCAGGGGAAGTTTGTCTGAAATGTCAAGAGGGTTTTGAATTCAACAAAACCCAGGGTGAATTCATAGTGGCTCAGCAAAGTGATGTATCTCTAGAGAGAGCCAGGAATGATGCTCAGAATCAGGTCCAGCCAGTGAAGAGAGAGGCAGATTTTTTATGCAGGATGGCTGTTGTATAGGAGCGCTCCCAGGGGAAATAAAAATTCCCAAACGGCAGCTCGCAAACAGTTGTGGTGCCAAAGAGGTACCGCAATGAGTTGTTGAAGTTGGCTCATGATGGTCCATTTGCAGGACATCTGGGTATAGGCAAAACGTGTACAGGCTGGAGCAAAATTTTCTACTGGCTCACCTCTTTGAGATGGTGAGGGAATTACTGCAGAAGCTGTGAACTGTGTCAACAAGTGGGTAAGGGGCTGAAAGGGGGCCTAGCAAGGTGCCCCTCCAGCCTCTGCCCGTTATAGGGGAGGCTTTTGCCAGAGTGGCTGTGGATATTGTGGGGCCATTCCCAAAACCTTCCAGAAATGGGAAAAAATACATCCTGGTGCTGGTAGACTTTGCTACCAGATATCCAGAGGCTGTAGCCTTGGCTAACATTGAGGCAGAGACAGTGGCAGTGGCTTTGTTCTCTATTTTTAGCAGAGTGGGCTTTCCCAAGGAAATACTGTCTGGCCGTGGATCTAACTTCATGTCTATAGTTTTCAAGCAGTTGTGGGAATTATGTGGGGTGAAGCACCTGAAAGCTGCTCCCTACCACCCCCAGACTAATGGTCTAGTGGAAAGGCTCAATGGAACCTTAAAGTCTATGTTGAAAATGTACATGGATAGACGCCAGAATGACTGGGATGTTCTACTGCCATATCTATTATATGCATACAGGAGTGTAACCCAAGAGTCTACAGGGTTTGCTCCCTTTGAACTGCTCTACGGAAGGCAGGTCCAGGGGCCCCTAGATTTGGTTCGTGACTCATGGGAGGGTCAGGTGGAGGATACAGAGCAGCCGGTGGCTGAATATGTGGCTCAGTTCAGCAGGGAGAGTTTGCAAGAGATGATGAAGTTGGTTGAGCACAATCTGAAAGAGAGCCAAGATACTCAGAAGGCCTGGTATGACAGAGATGCTCAGGAGAGAGCGTTTGAAATAGGGGACATGGTCTTGGTGCTAGATCCGGTCCGGAGGAACAAAATGAAGGATGTTTGAACTGGACCCATGGAGGTAGTGGAAAGAATTAATGAGGTTACCTATGATGTGAGGAAACCCCATGGTCGAGGAATTGTGCAGACAGTGCATGTGAACAGAATGAAGGCCTACCATGCAAGGGAGGTAAATGTGAACATAATCTGTTGTGTTGAGGAAGAGGCAGGGTCCATCCCTTTGACTGACATGGTTGCTGAAAGCCAGGAGGAGACGCCTCTCGAGAGCATTGAGATGGGGGAGGGTTTAGCCCCCCCTCAAAGGGAGGAGTTGCTGATGTTGTTAAAACACCGCAGGCGAACATTCTCCAACAGGCCAGGGCTCACAGATAGGATGACACACTCCATTCAGACGGTGGGGCCCCGCCCAGCCCCCAGCAGAGCTTACAGGGCCAAGGGAGAGTTGCAAAGGCAGATCCAGGAAGAGGTGGAAAGCATGTTGGCAATGGGAGTAATTACCCAATCCATGAGCCCCTGGGACTCTCCCATTCTGATGGTGCCAAAGAAGGATAAGACCATGAGGTTTTGTGTGGATTACAGGAAGCTAAATGCTATCACTCAGCCTGACCCTTACCCCACACCCAGGATAGAGGATCTGTTAGATACGCTGGGGGGCGGGGGGGCAAGTTTATAAGCACCCTAGATCTGACCAGGGGGTATGGGCAGATTCCCCTAGATGCTGATGCACAAGAGAAATCCACTTTCATAGTGGAATCGGGCCTGTATGAGTTCAAGGTGTTGCCCTTTGGGATGCGTAATTCAGGGGCTACTTTCATTAGACTTATAAACGAGGTCCTACGGGGATTAGAATCTTTTGCCAGGGCCTATATAGACGACCTGGCCATCTTCAGCAGTTCGTAGCAAGATCACTTTAACCACATAGGGATTGTGCTGCCCCGGCTCAGGGAGGCCAATCTAACTGTTAAGGTTTCTAAATGCAGAATGGGAGCTGCTGAGGTGACCTACCTGGAGCACAGGGTGGGCAATGGGCGACTGCGCCCTGAGCCTTCAAAGGTGGAGGCCATTAAGAACTGGCCTATCCCTAAGACCAAGAAGCAGGTCCAATCGTTCATTGGTCTGGCCAACTATTACAGGAGGTTTGTTCAGGGATTCAGTGACATTGTTGCTCCCATCACAGACCTGACGAAAAAGGAAAAACCAGACCGGGTGCAATGGACGGAGGCCTATGAGCAGGGATTTCAAAGCATAAAAACCTTCTGAAAGGTCTTCTATGCTGGGTAAGGCCGCAAAGCTGCTTTCCCTTGCTCCCTGGGCCTTCCCACTCTGGCAGGGGTCAAGGACTGCAGTACTGTCAGACATGGGTAAGACCCAGGCCAGTAAAGTTCTGTAGCAGCCTTACCTTGGTGCGCCGATTCCCTGGTGCCCTACGAGAGGGATGTCATGGAGGTACAGGGCCGGTACAAGGATGTTTTGCGCCAGGAAAACTTCACTTGTGGCCATCGCCCTGACCTGAGCAACCCCCTCAGGCACCCCACCCAACTGAGGCAACCCTGCCTTGTGCAGCCCTCCCTCTTGCCGAGGCCCCCTCCCCCGCCTCAGCCCCGCCCCTGCCTTCCTCCCTGAGCACACCGTGGTGCTTCACTTCTCCACTCCCAGACTCGTGCCAATCAGCTTAGGTGCAGGGGGTGCAATCTAGAGGTGGGAGAAGTGAAGCAGTATGAACATGCTTGGGAGGGAGGACGGGCTGGGGGCAAGTCTGGGCTGGCGAGTTCCCCTGTGTGCCGCTCCCCCCCACTTGCTGCAGAGCCCTCCCTGTGCCCCCTGTACGAGTGGTTCTGGCGACCCAACTGAGTAGTGTCAATCAGGACCAAGTGCTCAAACAGGGCAGTCACACCCTAAAGGGCTGGGTTTCTCCACTCAAGGCAAACCAACCAGCCAGACAAAAATGATTCGGTTTCACCCCACTGCTAACCACAGTCACACGAGCAATTCCCTTAGACACGTCCAGTTCCCAGTAATCCCCACCATGCCACCCGTCCTGGGGAGAAATGGTTACTGGAACCACACCCCAGGAAAGAAAAAGGTTTCTCGATCCCAAAGGACAAGCCCCAGACCCAGGTCCAATTCAATATGTTTATTTAGAGAATATTTTAAATAGGGATGATACAACAGAGTTGGCATGTCTAGTCAGTAGGGTCTCATCCGGGGCAACATACAAGTATGGGGGGACGCTGGTATTTTGGTTATTGGTTAGCATATAGTAGATAAGTCTGTAAATGTCCCAACTGCGGGGTGTACGGTTGGTAGGGTCAAAGATATAGTAGGGGCAAGTGAGGTACACAGCTCTCTAAGGTACAATAGTCCATGATTAGAGCAAGCAGGCCGGTAATGGACAGGTCCGCTCAACGAGGTGAATCCAGATCGGTGGTTCACCTCAGGGGTGTATTAGTAGGGGGGGTGAGGGTTTTCCCTCCCCCGTGGGTGATGGAGCACATCGGTCACTCTAGTCCACAGGCGGTGGCCGGTTGAGTGTTCAGTGTAGATGTCTGAACCCAGATAGTGGTCCGGCCATTCAAAAAAAAAAATCTCACACAGGAATTCATTGAATGATCCATCCGCTGCCATCCACTCCAGGCTCTGGCCGTCAGAGGCTAGGAACACCCAAGAGCATGTTTGGCATCCCTGCACATTCCTGTAATAGTCCTTGATGAACTATTCTCTTCCCGTAGCTTCCTGTACTATAACCTATTTTTCTATAACAGAGGTAAAACAAATCTCCTTTCTGTGCTATGCACCCAAGACAAATTAAAGCTATCTGTTTGGTCTTATCTGCGTGCAAAACTAACTTCCATCTGTATTATAGTGAAATTATTATGGTTATCATCATCTAAAAATAGTGCCAGCCTTATGTCACTCTCTCAGATGTACATCATCATTATTGGCATCTGCATGATTCAAGTGCGTCAGGAGCAGCATCAGGTGCTATGTTGTAATCACCATAAATCAAGGATAGTGTAACTACATTGTAAGTTATGTGGTATCAAAGAACAAAGAACTTTTTGATCTTAAGAACAAGGTCAGAGGGGGAAGAAGGTATGGCCGGTGGTTAACACAACACTATAGTTAAGGGATTTATGGTCGATATAATTCACATCATTCTGCTATGGGCCATCTACGGCTGGTACAAAAAAGCCCCAGAGTGGGGTGAAGTGAGTACCTTGGAGAGTACCTCTTGGACATGGGGTCTCCAAGTGCTCTGGGTCAGCTCTGCAATCACCTCTGAAACAAGCCCTACGAAGGGCTGCAGTGTTTTAGAGGAATTCCCACACACCAGCAAAGGCTATTGAACAAGCACCCAGTTTTCCCAGCGGACATAGCTGATCTTCTCCCACGTTGTTTTCTGATGCTTGCGGCGAATCTGGGATTGATTCTAGCTCCTGATCACAGAGCTTCCTGTAGCTGTGAACCCTTGACGAAAGTCATTTATGTAACCCTGTACCTGTCATCCCCCATCTATTAAAAGGGACGATGAATGTCTAGATCTCATAGGTATATGCTCAGATAGCTACTATTAATGGGAGTCAATTCAAGACCTAAGGTAGATGACAAGTCAATAGACTCTCTACAGATGACAGCACAGATTCCACAGTTTTTCAGGGGGCAGGGAAGCAGGAGGGAGATAAAATGGCTTCTAAAGCCACCTATGTATTTCCAGCCTATGGATTGCTGCAGGGGCTGGAGTGGATCCTGTCATAACTTTGGCAGCACAGTAGCTGAGCATATGGCAGCTCACTGCCCGTGACGTGCCCTGTTAGGCAGTTTGCCACCTCTTGAGGTTATGAAACCTAGGATACCTGGGATGATCCTGGGGCCCACAAAACTGGTCAGCTGGCAGTGTTACTGAGCACTCCTTACAGATTTCCCTTCAATAGCTAGCTCACAAAAGGGATGATCCTGGAAAATTTGGGCAGGTGGGAAAAACCTAAGTCGCCATTGAAGTCACAACATTGTTTTGGAATCTCTGCAGTGCTGTTTGTACTGGGCCCTGTCGCCAAACATTGGGCCTATTCTCAGTATTGCCCTATGCCAGGTCTCATGGAAGGAAGCGTCATGTCTCTGCCTGGGCAGCACCAACACTTAGGGATATTCACCCTCAAGCTGGAATACATGGGCAGGCTTTGTGGCACTTTCACCTGTGTGCAGGGGCCAGGATAGCGGTGAAGATATTTATCCCTGCGGTGAAATCCTTGGCCCCACTAAAGTCAATGGCAAAAACTTGCTCATATTCACTCCAACATTTTTAACAAGGGGGGAGCTAAAGGAAAATACAATTACAGAATGGCCACCTATAACACCATGCTTCAACCTCACTTGCACATATGGCACCTAGTCTCATGCCAAAGCTTGTACAAAAGAGTCAGAAAGAATGTCATTATCAATTAGTACCACCATTGGACTAGACAAAGCCCTTTTTTCAATACCGAAAGGAAATTATTGCAATTCATTTCTAATAACGTTGATTGATGCAAGTTACTATCTGGTTCAAGATTAGACTGTCAACTTCATTTAGGGCCAGAGCACTGACAATGAAAAAGTACTGGCACGTTATATGCATAACTTGGCTAAAAAAATTCTTGTATGGCGGTACCAGAGGTACATGAAAGATTTCAAAGAGGAAAAAGACTTTGTCCCAAGATGGTTATATAGGGATATGTTTTTGAACAGGGTTCTTAAGCCGTATGATGCTCATTAAAGTCAACCAGAAGTTTAAGCTTAAACCCCATTCCCGGCTTGATGTTTCTGCTGTACGCATGCTGTTGAAGCCTAGTTCAGGTGCAAGCGTAAGTGGATAATACATGAGCTAAGAACATCTATCTTTGCCCTTAGCGATCAGTAGTTATGACATGAGAAGTTCATTTGCTAGTTTGTATTTTGCATTGTTCACTTCCTCCTGACAACTTACCCCTTTGACTCCCTACTTTGAAGGAGGGAACCCCACGATTTTCATGCAGTGCTCAGTTTAACTGGCCTCACACCACTTGCTGGTTGCCATTCTTCTTCCCTTTTCTGACTTCTTTACTTCATGGGTCCAAAATGCCAAAGTAGTTCATGTACTTATCCTGGATTATCATTGTTTTTAAAATCACTACAGGGCAATGTCAGAATTTTCAGAAGGGCTGGGACTCTGCACTAGCATATTGCAAATGCTGGCTGCTTTGTGTTTTAAGGCACTTTAAGCCATGAAGTACAGGTCTTGCTATCATCCGGATGCCAGTATGATTGTGATACTGGCCAGGTTTGAGCGTTCAGGAAACCACTAGAATCCTGCTGGAACCACACGTGTTTCTCAGTTTAACCTCATATACACCTGCCTGGCCTGCACCACAACACACCGGCTTAAGTCTAGATTGGGGAATTTATGCATGGCCCTCTCTATAATAGCATGGCACTTGGATTGTATGCACTCGCACAGTAGGGGTCTTTGGTCATGACTGAGGCTCCACAAATTTACACATTTGTGTGGACGCTGTATGCTCCCGGAAGACACCAGTGAGATTTGTGCCTCAAGTAGAAAAGTTTACACTAGGTTGCACTTGCACCAGCTACTTGTTGCCACAGACAGTAATGGCGGATAGTTCAGTTAATGGGTTCATAATGGGATAACTGACACTCTTTCATTTTTATCAGTGTGATCAATTTCCTTTTCTGAATTAGACTGGGACCCAGAAAAAAGCCTGTGTGTTCTCAATTTTCGGCAAAGCTTAAACCTGGGGATTTTTTTTACTTTTCCTTAATGATCAGAATAAGACAAATTACCTTGGACCTCATTTATAATAAGTATTCGTTTATCAGTTTATAATTTTAATCTCTCAATTCTCCTTTCCTTTGCATTTCTGGTTCTATCATACTCCAGCTTCCCCTTTAACATGGTGGAACTGGCGCTGTTCAGTAGTGATTTCTGATGTGGTTCAGGTTTTGGATCTATGCAGAAGACCTGCATTATGTTTGCAGACAGATGTCAGGCATCAGTCTGATATGGGCCTGGTCTGGTTCAACTGAATCTGTGCTAACCTCCCATTAACTTCACTGGGGCGCAGGGTCCCTCGTATTGTTGCAGAAGGCAGGCAGTTGTGATCCTATTGAGTCTAGGAAGGCAACCAGTATTTCGAACGTCTCCATTGCATAGTCGCTGTTATTAGAGATTGCAGTTCACTGTGAAGAATAAGTTACAAAATTCTTATCTCAATAGAATCCTTCTGGAAGCTGGGAACCACCTGGCTGTGGATAAGTCCTGGAGGCACTTCATGCATGCTGCCATTTTTCTTCAGTTTGTCCGAGCGAAGAAATGAAGAATTGGGGTACAGCTGTAAAGTCCCTGATGTTGTAAGTGTGACAGTTTTAGTAGGCATTCAGAAAATAGTTCTGGATATATATGAGTGAATATTCCTTAAGTCCCTCTTAGCCACTTGGGATAACAAATGGTTACTTTTTGCTAACCCATGTCCGTTCATTTTTACTCTGAACGTGTTACACTACATCGTGCAGTCTTTTGTTACATTTATCTTTGGCACCGTTATGAGTCTCTCATTGGACTAGCTCAAACCATCTGGTAATATTTTTATATATAGCTACTAGGAACTATTATTGTAGCTGTCGTAGCCCAAGTCCAGGTCTTATTTAGACGCTTATCATGAATCTCTGAAAAACGGCTCCCGTAAGTTAGAGGCTCTGCCATCTTTAAAGGAAAAGTAGTCATTCCATATTATGACTATTGTAATGGAGGCCAGGAAGCACATTCATTTACTTCAACAGAGAGAGGACATTCTTTCCAAGTCAGTTCAGCTACCAGTGCCTTGCAATCAACCACAAAAAGTCAGTGTGTGAAAACACGCCATCTAAATTTAGACAGGTGTTTCGTACTTTAACTTGGTCTCAGCTCAGCTTCTAGAAATCGATTTGTGCTTAAAGAAAACCTTGGCATATTATGCGACTCAAACACCAATGCAAGCAAAAACTCCAGATAATTACCCCTTGAAATGGCAATTATTAAAAATAGACTCCTAAAGTTCATTCATGCACTGAATGGGTTTGGAGTGGATATGATCTTACGCCTCAGTGAAACAAAGCACAAGCTATTTGCCCAACTTTCCAGCAATGTCGTATTGCAACTGAAGTTGAACTGAAGCTACTTCCCCTCCTTGAAATATAAACGAGATGCTAAGTTGTTCATAAGCAGCTCAGGAACTTTAGGAAAATTGATGCCTTAAAAATGTAAGGCCTCGCGTACCGCTAAAACCATTTCCCATCTCTGAAATTCCTCTCAAGCACACTCATCACCTCTCTTATTCTTCTTCTTACACCGTTCTCACTCTTGCTACTCCTTTCCCTTCAGAATACAGACATGCTTCAATTCTCCCATCTTAAAAAAATGAAAATCTTGCCCTTCACTTCACTTGCCTTTCTAACATACTGCCCCCATCTCTCTTCTCCCTTTTTATCTTGAACACAGTTTACAGTCACTGGAGTTCCTTCTCCTCAATTCCATTTCTAGATCCCTTCCAGTCTGGCTTTGCTCCCTTTGAATCCGACTCTCACCAAAATCTCTAATAACTTCTTCTAGACACGACAGAACCAATACATCCATCTCATCCTCCTTGACCCCGTCAGATGCCTCGACTCCCAGTATACTATACCTCTTCCTTGAAAATCTTGGCTGGCCGTAACTCTGCCCTCTCCTGGTTTCTCTTCCTATCTTCTCTAATTGCTCCGTTCAGCGTGTACTTTTCCTGGAGGATCCTCCATCTTCACCCCATCCCCTCCAACTTTCTGTGGGGATCTCACAAGGCCTCTGTTCTTGTCACCTTCTCATCTTTCCCTTTCCACCTTAATTTTTGGCTAATGTTCATCTCGCCAAACATAAACTAAATTACCATCTCTGTGCTGACAAACTCTGAGTTTCATCTCTCATGCACAGACTGTCTCTTTTTGTCTACATTAAAATCTTGGCCTGGTCTCTCGACATCTCTTCATGCTGTTCTAGCCAATCAATTCAAGTTCAACATGGCTAAAACGTACTCCTACATCTTCTCCTCAACCTTTCACAAACTTTCTCCCTACCTCCTTTCTTGATCACATGGACAAACATACATCCTGCCTGTCACTCAGGCCTGTAAAACTTCTCTCTCAAGGTCCTTCAGACCCAGGCTATGTCTAAACTCTGCAATCTTCTGACAAACATTCTCAAGGCCGGTCTACACTGGGGGAGGTAGGTCGGAACATCGACCTAAGATAACGCAACCTTCAGCTACACGAGAAATAGCATAGTGAAGTCGACATATTCTTAAGTTCGAATTACCTCATGGTCCTTCACAGTGCGGGGACAACTGCCCACCACTTCCCCGCAC
>NC_133770.1:1484110-1487521 GCF_003597395.2 Chelonoidis abingdonii
GGCCATGGACATAGTGGGACCTCTCAGCAAGATGACCCGGTCAGGGAAGAAATACATTCTGGTGGTGGTGGATTTCGCCACTCGCTACCCCGAGGTGGTGTCCTTGTCCTCTATCAAAGCAGACACAGTGGCAGATGCGCTGCTGACCATTTTCAGCTGGGTGGGGTTCCCGAAGGAAGTCTTGACTGACCAGGGGTCCAACTTCATGTCAGCCCTGCTCCGGTGCTTGTGGGAGAGATGTGGTGTCTGGCACAAATGGGCCTTAGCGTATCACCCCCAATCCAATGGGCTGGTGGAAAGGTTCAACGGGACGCTAAAGATGATGCTAAACACATTTATGAACCAGCACCCGCAGGACTGGGACAAGTACTTACCTCACCTGCTGTTGGCATACAGGGAGGTACCCCAGGAATCTACTGGGTTTTCGCCTTTCAAACTGTTGTATGGAAAGCGGGTAAGGGGCCCCTAGACCTGATGAGGGACGAATGGGAGGGAAAGGTCACTCCCAAGGGAGAGTTAGTGGTGAAGTATGTCCTGATGTAACGGGTGGGGACTCATCACCTGGCGCCTCCTGCTGGTCACTCCTGGGAATTAGCTCATTTCCAGTGGAGCGCCCCCTCCTGGTGGTGTCCCGTCCGTTATTCTGCCCTCTGTCGGCGTCTCTGGACCCGCGTTCCTCCCTGCTCGGTGGCGTCCCCTTCGAGGCCACTGCCCTCCGGCAGTGCCCCTCAGTCCATCTGCATCCCCTTCCGGGGAATCGATCGTCAGCAGTCCTCCAGTCAAGCCTTCATTTGCAACCACCCCCCCTCAAAGTCTAATCCCTCTCGGCAGGGATCTGGTGTGGTCCGTAATGGGCCAGTGACTGGATGTACTGCAAGGACAAAGGGGGGGGAGGGGACCCAGGCCCGCTCTCTACTCTGGGTGCCGGCCCAGGGACCCTCTGGCGTTAGCCTTGCTGTCCTCCTCCTTTTCCTCCTCCGTCTGTTTCCCTGGGCTGCTTCCCCTACAGCCCCTTGCACCCGCTAGGCCCTTTCTCTCAAGGCCTGCAGCCTGGCGGCTAGGGGCTAGAGCTTTCTAGCCTCCCTGAGCCTGCCCAGCACTGCCCTGTCCGCGGTGCTAGTCTCCCCCTGGAGACTGACCTTCCCCTGTCAAAGGCCTGGGACAGACAGACTGCTCCTGCTCTGGGCAGCCTTTATATACCTCTGAGCCTGGCCCTGATTGGCTCCCCATAAGCCCTTCTCTGATTGGCTCCCGGGCTGCGCAGGCTCCCTGGCCTGCCCCAGCTCACTCTCCCAAGGAGTGGGGCAATCACCCCGGCTTCAGGTTACAGGCTTAGGTATTGTCCCTCAAGTTCACGCCCTGCTTCCCCCTCACCACCAATGAAACAGTCCCAGTAAAACTAAACTTCCCGGTCATCCACCCATGCTTACTTACTGCGTCAGCATCTGCTCTCCCCTCGGAGACTGACCTGAGGAGGTTATCTGCCCAGGTGACCTGGGAGAGAAGATTCAGGGCCCCTCTCCAGACAATGCGTCCGCTATCAGTGGCACTTCCTTACATGACCACGTCCATGTCATAGTCGTGCAGGAACAGCTCACCTCAGGAGACTTGGCGTGGCTTCCTTTCATTGGTGCGCACAGTCAGGGTAGATGGTCAGTGTACACGGTGAGCGTTCGTCCCAAAGATATGGTCTAGTTTCTTAAGGGCCACAACCATGGCCAGATTCCTTCGAGGCCGCGTAGTTCTGCTCCGGGGTAGCAGCCTTCTTGCGCAGGTAACGATGGGTGTGTCTCTCCCCTTATCTCCTCCTGCTTAACACCCCCCCCAGTCCTGTGTCGAGGTGTCAGTGAACACCATAAAGGGTTTGTCAAAATCTGGTTGCCAATGGACAACTACCAGAGCTCTTGTGATGCAATAGGGACTGTCTGCATGGGTGGTGAGAGCAGGAGCTGACTTTAGGTGGGACAGGACTGAGCCAGAAGGGTGGGGGAGTCAACACCTTTGTCCGGGAAGCTCAGAAAGGGAGGGAGCCTGCTGAGAGGTTTAGTTTCAGTTTTGGGCTGGCTGGGAAGAGGCAGGAACCCCAGGATGGGTCTAAGATCCTCTCCCCCAGAGGGACCTGCCTGAGGGTCCTGGTTGTACGTACAAGCCTGTTCCTGTCATCTAATGACCGATGTTCTGTCATCTAATAAACCGTCTGTGTTACTGGCTGGCTGGCTGTCCGGTGAATCGCAGAAGTGGGAGTTGTAGGGTCCGGACTCCCCACCCTCCATGACACTCCTTCAGCGCCGGAAAGCCTCCTGCTCTGCTCGTCCAGACCACCTGTCTGGCTTCCCCTTTTGCACAGTCAGTGGTGGGGCGGCTATTGTGTAAAGTGGGGCACGAACCTCGATAGTACCCCCATCCAATAAAGGCCTGGACCTGCTTTTTGTTTGGGGAGCAGCCTCTCACTATCACTCCACCTGGCTGGTTCCGGTTCAGGCAGCTGCCCCCCCATCGATGGCCCAGGTAAGATATTCAGACCTCCCCACCTTGCACTTCTCAGCCTTACAGTTAACCAGCCTCCGTGGAGTCCGTCCAGGACTTGTGTAACCTGGGACCGTGTCCTCCCAGGTCTGGCTGAAGACGCAGATGTCTCAATATATGCCACGGCAAAGGCTCTCCCCTCAGTAGCTGATCCCCAGGCGCTGGAAGGTGGCCGGCGCTCCCTTGAGGCTGAAGGCAAGGCGTCAGAAACCTCATAGAGCCCCAGAGGGGGTGTAAAGGCCGATTCAGCCTGGCATCGTGCATCCAGCGGCACTTGCCAGTAGCCCTTGTAAGATCCATGGTGGTGAGGTACTAAGTGCTCCCAGCTTGTCTAGAGCTCGTCAGGCCTGGGCATGGGGTAGGCATCGGATATGGTGATGGCCTGAACTTTCGATAGTCCACACAGAACCGGATCGACCCCTCCTTCTTGGGGACCAGCACTGCTGGCGAGGCCCAAGGGCTGGAAGACTGCTGGATCACCCCAAAGCCAGCTTGTCCCTGCCTCTTCTTTCTAGGTCCTGGGCAGTTTCCCGGTGATCCGAAAGGGGAGCTCTTATGGGGGATGTTGACCCGGTCTCCCTCGGTGGACAGTCAATTAGTGCGTCCAGGCTGGTTGGAAAACAGCTGTCGGTACAGGATGCAGCACCCTCTGATCTCAGCGTGCTAGGCCAGGTCAGTGATCAGAGAGGGGTTGCCTCCGGGGGACCAGCTTTTGTCCCAGGAATAGATCCACAAAGGGTCATCTCCCTGCCCCTCCCAGTGTCCACACACGGCCAAACCACATTCCCCTGTCATAGTATGGTTTCTCTGTTCACATGGTACACCCGTGGTGATGTGCCCGGTTCGACAGTCCACCACATAGTTTACCCCATCAGTTGTTTAGTA
>NC_133770.1:1487860-1496608 GCF_003597395.2 Chelonoidis abingdonii
GAGGAGGGGGGTCAGCCAGGTGACACTTTCTGCCCAGGAAACTGGACAAAGGCTGGGTGAGATGGCTGGGGGGGTGGAGGGCATGTTCTGGGGAAGTGGAGGGAACCCCATGTCTGGGGTCTAAGTTCCCTGCCCCCTAGAGGGACCTGGCTGAGGGGTCCTGGTTGTACCTACAAGCCCTGCTTGGGACTATGTCATCTAATAAACCTTCTGTGTTACCAGCTGGGTGAGAGTCCCAATGAATCTCAGGAAGTGGGGGTGCAGGGCCCTGACTCCCCCGCACTCTTTGAGAGGGGGCACCAGCCTAGAATCCGCCACAGCCCCAGCACGTTGGCCCGGGTTGTCCCCTCCCCGGGAACATATGGGGCCTCAGCTCCCATTGCAACAGGGCTGGTTCAACCTCCAGCCCCATAGGCCCAGCAGCTGGCCCTGGCTACCTGGGAGGGCCCTGCCACCTTCTGTGCCTGGGCCCGATGCTCTGCTGTGAGCTGCTCTCTGCCAGATGCCTCCTGCAGCTGAGCTGGGTGTCCCAGCTCCAATGATAATGCACCGCAGGGCAGGGCTGGACATTCCTGAATGCCTGGAGCCCAGGGCAGGACCCCGGGGCAGTTTGTCCCCAGCCCAGCCAGGAGGCCTTTCCCCTGGACTGCAGCCACAGTGGCTGGCAGGAGCAGACAGGACTCTGAGCTCCAGGAAACCTGCAGCAGAGCCAGCCGGGCCCCTGCCAGTGCTTGGCACTGCCATGTCCTGGCCAGGGAAAGCAGGGGCCCTGGCCCCACAGCCCCTCTCAGCAGGAGCCTGCTGCCCCCCACAAGTGCTAATGGAGCACAGGCCCACATGGCTGCCCTGCCTCCAGAGAGGCCTGGAGGATTCAGCCGCAGGGAACAAGGAGCCCTGCCCCCAAGCTCAGGGATGGCCACCAAGGGACATGGCAGCCCCAGGCTTGGCCAGGCCCAGAGCTGGGCACCAGTAATCAGTGGCCTCTGCTCAGCCCCAGCTGCCAGTCCCAGGGGGTACCTGGCTGGGGAACACCTCAGCTCTCAGCAATCCCACCGCTGCCAGCACAGGCTCCAGGCAGCCTGACAGCCACAGCCCTGCCCCAAGCCCGTGTTACGGGGCCAGGCCAGCGCTCCACCCTGCACTCAGTACAGGTGCCCCCACCAGGGCACAGCTCTCACAGCGCAGCCTCCACTCCTTTTATTTAGAAATTAAAAAAGGATTCAGGACCCCTCCCATACCCCAGCAGAGTGGAGGGGCCCAGCCCACAGTCCCATCTCCACTAGCCCCCTGCAGGGTGCCCCTGGCTTGGGGGGAGGGGGGCCCAGCCCACAACCCCATCCCTCCCCCACCAGCATGCCCCACACTGGGGGGCCCCAGCCCACGGCCCCATCCCCCCAAGCTCCAGCCCTCATGGCCAAGGGGCTGGATGCCTTGTGGGGCAGCTGCTATGGGGCCTACCCCGACTACAGGCTGTGACACCCCCACAATACATCACACCATGCCAGCCAATCAGCACACCTATGTGGCAGCCCCTCCCAGCTCAGAGCAGCGCCGAGGATCTGTGTTCGAATGGCACCGTCTCCTCCCAGGCTGGGCACTGGGCTAGGTATGGGGCAGTGCCCCGCCCGCCCCTCAGCAGTTCCGCCGGCCCCACTCCGTGTCGCTGACAAACACCAGGTTGCTCTGGCCATCCCCTGGCCGGGGGGCTGAGCTGGGCAAGCTCTGGGAGCCCCGAAACGTCTTCATGCGGGACTCGGCAGCCAGCACCCGCCCAGCACCCTGTAGCCATGACAGAAGGAGGCATCAGGCCCTGCCCTGAGTGGGCCCCTGCCCCATTGCCCCAGACACTGGGCATCATATGCCCTGGCCTCTGCCCCCCAGCACAAGGACAAGCTGGTCCTGGCCCTGCCCCTCTGAGAGCAGCTGCCCTAGGCCCAAGCTGCCAGCCAGGGCGCTGGGGCAGGGGAGAGATGGCCCCAGGTGCCATCTGA
This sequence comes from Chelonoidis abingdonii, assembly GCF_003597395.2. Lineage (NCBI taxonomy): Eukaryota > Metazoa > Chordata > Testudines > Testudinidae > Chelonoidis > Chelonoidis abingdonii. Next base: position 1,489,852 of record NC_133770.1, read on the forward strand.
GGGGGATACAGCAAAGAGACAGCCAGGGATCTAGGGCAGGGGAGCTTCCCCCCATGCCTGCCCCAGGGGGTTGGTGCTGACTCACCCAGGGCTCCCCAGTGCCAGAGCTGTGCCAGGCCCCCCAGGGTTCCCCCAAACCAAACTCACCAGGCTCAGCCTGTCCCCACGGCCGAGCTCCAGGATCTCCACCTCCTCCAGGGGCCGTGGGGGGCGCACCCGGGGCAGGCTTAGCTGCTGAGGCTGGAAGGGCAGCACGACCGGCTCTGCCAAGCTGGGGCCCTGTGCCAGGGCCTTGGCTCTCCTGAGAAGAGAGGGGAGTTACCAGGCCAGCTGCCCCATTGTGAGCCCTGGGAACCTCATCCCTCTCCCAGGCCCAGGGCCGCCCGGGATGGGGGCAAGTGGGGCAATTTGCCCCAGGCCCCGCAGGGGCCCCACGAGCTCTGGCCCAGCGGCGGTCCGGGTCTTCTGCAGCCTTTTGGCCCCGGGAGGGGCCCTTCACTGCTGCCAAAGACATGGAGCGACCAAAGGGCCCCCTGCCACCGGTGAGTACAAGCGCCATAGCTCCCCTAAATCCTCTGGGCCGCCCTGCCCAGGCCAGAGACCCCAGCCACCTCCAGGTGCCCTCCCAGCACAGAGCAGGGCACTGCAGGGTTTGCACTGGCCCTTCCCCAGCCTCACAGCCATCTATGAGGTCCCCCATTGCACCAAACCACCCCAGGGTCATGGGGAGAGGGTGGGCCCAGCCCTGAGGCACTGGGGCTGGCACCCACAGGGAGGACAAGTTATGCGGGGGGGAAGGGGGCTTCCGGCCTAGCAGCCCTAGGGCGAGGTGGGGAGGGCAGGAAAATCTGCCCCAGCCCATGGCCCTGGGCCGGCGGCTGTGTCAGCACAAGCCCTGCGCCCCCAGAGCAACAGCACCAGCCACTCCAAAGTGCCAGGTAGTGGCTGGCTGGGTCCCAGGGCCCTGCACCCCACAGGAACACTGCCCCCCCCACATGCCCTGTCCCCCATTTCCCTGCCCCCCATAACTCCCAAGGACAGCCCCCAAATCCCCCCTAATCTCCCCCATCACCCTGCACCCCCATGACTCCCACACCCCCCATGCTCTGAGCAAGGTGGCAGGGGGGAGGGGAACAGCCTCACCCCCAGACAGGAGTGGGGCTGGTGCCCTCTAGTGGCTGCTCCACACCAGAGCCAGCAGCTCTGCCAGCGCTGCTCACTCCCGACCCGCAGCCCATATCCCAGCCCCAGGCTTTCCCCACTCCCGACCCACAGCCCATATCCCAGTCCCAGGCTCTCCCCACTCCCGACCCACAGCCCATATCCCAGCCCCAGGCTCTCCCCACTCCCGACCCCCATGTTGCCAGAAAGGCTAACGGCATATGTGGCTGTAAAGTAGGGCACTCTCAAGAGATTCGAGGGACCGTGATCATCCCCTCTATTTGAACATTGGTAGAAGGCCTCATCTGAGAACTGTGTCCCAGTTTTGGGCCCCACAACTTACAAGAAGGATGTGGAAAATGGAAAGAGCAGCGGAGGGCAAACAAAATGATTAGGGGCTTGGAGCACATGACTTATAGGAGAGCTGAGGGAAGTGGGATGTTTAGTCTGCAGAAAAGAAGAATGAAGGGGGATTTGATAGCTGCTCACTACTGGAGGGGGTCCAAAGAGGAATGGATCTAGACTGTTCTCAGTGGTACCAGATAACAGAACAGGAGCAATGGTTCTCAAGTTGCAGTGGCGGAGGTTAGGTTGGATATAGGACAGTATTTCACTAGGAGGGTGTGTGAAGCACTGGAATGGTTCCCTAGGGAGGTGGTGAATCTCCTTTCCTTAAGGTTTCAAAGGCATGCCTGACAAAGCCGCTGGCCTGGGAATGATTAGTTGGGAATTAGGTCCTGCTTTGAGCAGAGGGTTTGACTAGTACCCCTGAGGTTCCTCACTAACCTTCATATCCTAAATGATGGGGCAATGGGCAAGGGGGGCTGCTCTGGGACGTGTCTTGGTCCAATGCCAGGCTGTCCCAGCTGTGTCCGAAAGCAGCATAATGGCTTGCCCAAAGCCTGCGGGCATGCTCATGTGGCTCTCTCTCCTGCCCTGTGGCAGGCGGTTTCTGGCTGCGGGAATGGCGTCTGTGCCAGGTGAGCTCTGGCATCTCCGCGGGAGGCCTGTTGCGGCCAGGGAAGCGCCATCGCCCTGGGGGCAAGCCACTGTGCATTGGTTGTGCCGTGCAGCTAGGGGGCATTGGCTCTGGCTGAGCCCTCATCGGGGACCTGGTGCCACCGTCAGGTCCCCACGGCTCGCCAGTGCTGCTTGAGTGGAGGGGGCAGGTTGGCCCTACGTGATGGAGCCCAATCAGGCCTTTGCAACACTTGCCTGTATAATGTGGAGGGACGGGTTACCCTTGGGTTGGGGCCCCCTGCAGGCACCTGGTCTAATGGGGCTGGGAGGTGGAGGGCAGGTGAGGCTGAGCAGGGTTTGCTGTCGGACACCTCCACTGAACCCAGACATGTCTCTGAAGGTGCCCGTGTCAGCTTGGTGGCTCCGTGTGAGGTAGCGTGAGTGCGTGGGGGCGGGCCCGTGTGGGACTAGGGTTTTGGGTGGGCCTGCTCAGCCTGGCCAGTCCCCTGCCCAGTAAGCCCGAGAGCACAGCTGGGGCGTGCGGGGGAGGATGTGGCACTGATCCTAGCTGGCAAAGGCCCTGGGATGGCAGGGGGAGGGGGCTGTGCTGGGCCCAGGGCAGCGTGTGGCGCTGGGGGGCAGCCCAGGGCGGTGCCTGGCCCCTGCGCGGCTCTCTCCTTGCAGCCATTCGTGCTGGCGCTGGTTGGGGTGTCCCTGCGCTGGGGGCATCTGCTGCTGCGCTGATGGTGCGGCTGCTCCTGGGTAAGTGGCGCGCCATGCAAACACTGCCCGGTGTCCTCCCTCCCCACCCAGGGCGAGTGGGAGCCAGGCTGCAGGGAGAGCCCCTGGGGCGTTGGGATATTGGGATGCGTCGGGAGTGGGCGAAGAGCCCTGGGCTGGGATGGGCTGCTGGTCGGGAGTGAGGGCGGTCAGCCAGAGCATGTGGGGAGAGCCTGGGCCTGGGATATGGGCTGCGGGTCGGGAGTGGGGGAGAGCACTGGGGCTGGGATATGGGCTGCGGGTCGGGAGTTGGAGAGCCTGGGGCCGGGTTGGCTGTGGTCTGGGAATGGAGAAGCCTGGGGCTGGGATAATTGGGAGCCTGGTCGGGAGTGGGGGGTGCGCTGGCAGAGTGTGGGGAGAGCCTGGGCGGATATTGGGTCTGTGGGTCGGAGTGGGAAAGAGCCCGGGCGGAATGTGGGCTGCGGGTTCGGAGTGGGGAAGCCTGGGGCTGGAATGTGGGCTGCGGGTCGGGAGTTGGGGAGAGCCGGGGCTGGATATGGCTAGCGGTCGGGTGTGGAGAGCACTGGGCTGGGATATGGGCTGATGGTCGGGATGTGGAAGCGGCGCTTGGCAGAGCTGGGGAGAGCCTGGGCTGGATATGGGCTGCGGGTCGGGAGTGGGGAGAGCCTGGGGCTGGATAGTGGGCTGTGGGTCGGGAAGTGGGGAGAGCCTGGGGCTGGGATATGGTCGTGGGTCCGTGAGGGGGAAACCTGGGCTGGGATATGGGCTGCGGTGCGGAGGCGAGCGTGCGCTGGCAAGCTGTGGGGAGAGCCTGGGGCTGGGATATGGGGCCTGCGGGTCGGGTGAGTGGGAGAGCCTGGGGCTGGATTGGGCTGCGGTCGGAGTGAGCGGCGCTGCAGAGCTGTGGGAGAGCCTGGGGCTGGGATTGGGTCTGCGGCGGGAGTGGGAGAGCCTGGGCTGGGATGTGGGCTGGGGTCGGGAGGTGAGCGGCGCTGGCAGAGCTGTGTGGAGACCTGGGCTGGGTATGGGCTGCGGGTCGGGAGTGGGGAGAGCCTGGGCTGGGATATGGGCTTGGTCGGGAGTGGGGAGAGCCTGGGCTGGGATATGGCTGTGGGTCGGGGAGTGGGGAAAGCTGGGGCTGGGATATGGGCTGCGGGTCGGGATGTGGAGCCGGCGCTGGCAGAGCTGTGGGAGAGCCTGGGCTGGGATATGGGCTGCGGTCGGGAGTGGGAGAGCCTGGGGCTTGGGATATGGGCTGCGGGTCGGGAGATGAGCGGCCTGGCAGGCTGTGTGGGAGAGCCTGGGGTGGATTGGGCTGCGGGTCAGGATGGGGAGAGCCTGGGGCTGGTGATATGGAGCTGCGGTGGGAATGAGCGGCGCTGGCAGCTGTGGGGGCCTGGGCTGGGATTTGGGCTGCGGTCGGAGTGGAGAGAGCCTGGGGCTGGAGATAGTGGGCTGCGGGTCGGGAGTGAGCGGCGCTGGCAGACGCTGTGGCGGAGAGCCTGGGGCTGGATATGGGCTGCGGTCGGGAGTGGGGAGAGCCTGGGCTGGATATGGGCTGTGGGCGGGAGTGGGAGTAGCCTGGGCGGCTGGGATTAATGGGCTGTGGGTCGGGAGTGGGGAAAGCCTGGGCTGGGATGTGGGCTGCGGGTGCGGGAGTGAGCAGCGCTGGCAAGCTGCTGGCTCTGGTGTGGAGCAGCCACTAGAGGCACCAGCCCCACTCTGTCTGGGGTGAGGCTGTTCCCTCCCCCTGCCACCTTGCTCAGAGCATGGGGGGTGTGGGAGTGCATGGGGTGCGAGGGTGATGGGGAGATTAGGGGGGATTTGGGGGCTGTCCTTGGGAGTTATGGGGGGCAGGAAATGGGGGACAGGCATGTGGGGGGGCGTGTCAGTGGGTGCAGGGCCCTGGGACCCAGCCAGCCACTACCTGCACTTTGGAGTGGCTGTGCTGTTGCTCTGGGGCGCAGGCTTGTGCTGACCACAGCCGCCGCACCAGGGCCATGGCTGGGGCAGATTTTCCTGCCCCCCCACTCGCCCTAGGCTGCTAGGCCGGAAGCCCCCTTCCCCCCGCATAACTTGTCCTCCCTGTGGGTGCCAGCCCCAGTGCCTCAGGGCTGGGCCCACCTCTCCCCATGACCTGGGGGGTTTGGTGCAATGGGGGACCTCATAGATGGCTGTGAGGCTGGGGAAGGGCCAGTGCAACCCTGCATGCCCTGCTCTGTGCTGGGAGGGGCACCTGGAGGTGCTGGGGTCTCGGCCTGGAGGGCGGACCAGAGGATTTAGGGGAGATATGAGCGCTTGTACTCACCGGTGGCAGGGGGCCTTTGGTCGCACCATGTCTTTGGCAGCAGTGAGGGCCCCTCCGGGGCCAAAAGGCTGCAGAAGACGCCGGACGCGCCGCTGGCCAGAGCTCGTGGCCCCTGCGGGGCCTGGGCCAAATTGCCCCACTTGCCCCATCCCGGGCGCCCTGGGCCTGGGAGAGGGATGAGGTTCCACAGGGCTCACAATGGGGCAGCTGGCCTGGTAACTCCCTCCTCTTCTCAGGAGAAGCAAGGCCCTGGCACAGGGCCCCAGCTTGGCAGAGCCGTCGTGCTGCCTTTCCAGCCTCAGCAGCTAAGCCTGCCCCGGGTGCGCCCCCCACGGCCCCTGGAGGAGGTGAGATCCTGGAGCTCGGCCGTGGGGACAGGCTGAGGCCTGGTGAGTTGGTTTGGGGGAACCCTGGGGGCCTGCACAGCTCTGGCACTGGGGAAGCCTGGGTGAGTCAGCACCCCCCCTGGGGCAGGCATGGGGGAAGCTCCCCTGCCCTAGATCCCTGGCTGTCTCTTTGCTGTATCCCCTCAGATGCACCTGGGCATCTCTCCCCTGCCCCAGCGCCCTGGCTGCAGCTTGGCCTAGGGCAGCTGCTCTCAGAGGGCAGGGCCAGGACCAGCTTGTCCTTGTCTGGGGGCAGAGGCCAGGGCATATGATGCCCAGTGTCTGGCAATGGGGCAGGGCCCACTCAGCGGCAGGCCTGATGCCTCCTTCTGTCATGGCTACAGGTGCTGGGCGTGCTGGCTGCCGAGTCCCGCATGAAGACGTTTCGGGGCTCCCAGAGCTTGCCCAGCTCAGCCCCCCGGCCAGGGGATGGCCAGAGCAACCTGTGTTTGTCAGCGACACGGAGTGGGGCGCGAACTGCTGAGGGGCGGGCGGGCACTGCCCATACCTAGCCCAGTGCCCAGCCTGGGAGAGACGGTGCCATTCGAACACAGATCCTCGGCGCTGCTCTGAGCTGGGAGGGGCTGCCACATAGGTGTGCTGATTGGCTGGCATGGTGATGTATTGTGGGGTGCACAGCCTGTAGTCGGGGTAGGCCCCAATAGCAGCTGCCCCACAAGGCATCCAGCCCTTGGCCATGAGGGCTGGAGCTTGGGGGATGGGGCCGTGGGCTGGGGCCCCCAGTGTGGGGCATGCTGGGGGGAGGGATGGGGTTGTGGCTGGCCCCCTCCCCCAGCCAGGGGCACCCTGCAGGGGGCTAGTGGAGATGGACTGTGGCTGGGCCCCTCCACTCTGCTGGGGGTATGGAGGGGTCCTGAATCCTTTTTTAATTTCTAAAATAAAAGGAGTGGAGGCTGCGCTTGAGAGCTGTGCCCTGGTGGGGGCACCTGTACTGAGTGCAGGGTGGAGCGCTGGCTGGCCCCGTAACACGGCTTGGGCAGGCTGTGCTGTCAGGCTGCCTGAGCCTGTGCTGGCAGCGGTGGGATTGCTGAGAGCGAGGTGTTCCCCAGCCAGGTACCCCCTGGGACTGCAGCTGGGGCTGAGCAGAGGCCACTGATTACTGGTGCCCAGCTCTGGGCCTGCAAGCCTGGGGCTGCCATGTCCTTGGTGGCCATCCCTGAGCTTGGGGGCAGGGCTCCTG
>NC_133770.1:1496633-1500212 GCF_003597395.2 Chelonoidis abingdonii
GGCTGCGGGTTCGGGAGTGGGGAGAGCCTGGGCTGGATGTGGGCTGCGGGTCGGGAGTGGGAGAGCCTGGGGCTGGGATATGGCTTGCGGGTGGGAGTGGTTGGATGAGCCTGGGCTGGCGTATGGAGCCTGGCTGGGTCTGGGATGGTGAGCGGCGTGCTTGGCAGAGCTGTGGGGAGAGGCCTGGGTGGATTGGGCTGCGGGTCTGGGAGTGGGGAGAGCCTGGGGCTGGGATATGGGCTGGGGTCGGGGTGGGGGAGCCTGGGGCTGGGATATGGGCTGTGGGTCGGGAGTGGGGAAGACCTGGGCTGGGTATGGGCTTGCGGTGGTCGGGAGTGAAGCGGCGCTGGCAGAGCTGTGTGGGAGAGCCTGGGGCTGGATATGGGCTGCGGGTCGGGAGTGGGGAGAGCCTGGGGCTGTGGATATGGGCTGCGGGTCGGATGAGCGGCGCTGCAGAGCTGTGGGGAGAGCCTGGGGCTGGTATTTTGGGTCTTGCGGGTCGGAGTTGGGGAGAGCCTGGGGCTGGATATGGGTGCGGGTGATATAGCTTAGGTCATAAAGGGTCGGGAAGGTTGAGCGGCGCTGGCAGAGCTGTGGGGAGAGCCTGGGCTGGTATGGGCTGCGGGTCGGGAGTGGGGAGAGCCTGGGCTGGGATAATGGGCTGTTGGTCGGGGTGGGGAGAGCCTGGGACTTGGGATATGGGCTGTGGGTCGGGATGTGGGGAAAGCCTGGGCTGGGTCGTATGGGCTGCGGGTCGGGGTGGAGCGGCGCTGGCAGAGCTGTGGGGAGAGCCTGGGGCTGGATATGGGCTGCAGGCTGGGAGTGGGAGAGCCTGGGCTGGGATATGGGCTGCGGTCGGGAGATTGAGCGGCCCTGGCAGCTGTGGGGAGAGCCTGGGAGTGGATTGGGCTTGCGGGTCAGTGAGTGGGGAGAGCCTGGGGCTTGGGATATGGGCTGCCGGTCTGGATGAAGTGAAGGGCGGGCGCTGGCAAGCTTGTGGGGAGAAGCCTGGGCTGGGATTGGGCTGCGGCGTCGGAGTGGGGAGAGCCTGGGGCTGGGATGTGGGCGCGGGTCGGATAGGGTCGGCGCGTTTGGCGACGCTGCTGGGAAGAGCCTGGGCTGGCATATGGGCTGCGGTCTGGGAGTCGCACACTGCTGCCTCATATCCAGCTTCTTGTCCAGTTTAACCCTCAGGTCCTTTTCTGCAGAACTGCTTGTCATCCCCCCAGCCTGACACGGGGCTGAGACGGCAGTGCCAGTGCAGCACCCCCTGCCCGTACCCCATCCGGGCACTAGGGACACTGTCTGGGTGTGTGGCTGCCCAGGTCAATGGGGCTCTGTTCTGGGGGCAGCCTGGCTCACTCTGTGCCTCCCGTAGCAGGTCAGCCTGGAGCTGCTGAGCCCAGGCAGGGAAGCTGTGGTCATGGGAGAGTTTCCCAGGCTCCGAGCTCTGAAAGCCTCTCCCTGCCCAACGCCTGGTACTCCAGCCCTTGGCAGGGGGTTGGGCCCCTGGGGGAGGGGGGGAGAAGCGCCACTTTCCCACCCTGCTGAAAGCCTTCCCCACCCCCACCCAGCCCCCTCCACCCCACAGCCAGCCCCATGGAGTCCCCTGCCCGACCTGCACAGGCACGGTCGTTGGCAGGGAGGGGGCCGGGGTGGTATCCTGGCCGGCAGGGGCACTGGGCCAGCCCATCCTGGAACGCAGGCTGTGGAGACAGGGTCGCAGTTCACAAAGACTCAGGCCTGGGGGCAGGGGAGAGAACACAGCCTGGTCAGAGTTTCTCCCCAACGCCTCCCAACCTTGTCACAGTCACCCCCAGAGCCACCTCCCTCCCATGCCCAGCCTGAGACACCCCCAACCTAGCCTGAGCCCCTCCAGAGACACCCTGCGCAGCTCCGTGCCAGCCACCCCCACCCCAGTCTGCCATGAAGTGGGGAATTTTCTTGAGACTTTGTATGAGAGCTGTGCGTGCCTCAGTTTCCTCGTGTGCTGCATGTGTGAGGAGGGGTTGCTGGTGCAGGGGACCAGGAGATGGGGGCCCCAGCGACTGATGAGAGGAAGGCCCCCCCAGCTCAGCAGCAGCTGGTTGTGGCCAGTGGGGAACAAAAGACCGAAGAGCGAGGGGCCGGGAAGACAAAGGATGGAAGGGAGAAGGGGCCCTGGGGCAGGAGACAAAGGGCGGAGGAGGGGCTGGTGGGGGAGGGGAGAGAGGCTCAGCTGGAAGGAGGGGGCTGAACTGGGACAAAGAGCAGCCTGAGCCCATGGGGACGGGGCCAAACCCAGCTGCCCAGGGCTGAGACTGGCCAGGTCGAGGTCCTGAAAACTGCCTGGGCTGGGTTCAGACGCTCAGTAAACCCTCTGGGTTACGCTGGCTGAGAGTCACTGCAGGCTAGAGATCAGGGGGGCATCGCTCCCTTGGGGGGGCGAGATCAGGGGGTCATCGCTCCCTTGTGGGGGAGAGACAGGGAGATCGGGAGTCCCTGGCAGAGCCAGGCTGCTGGAGGCTCAGGGAGGTGCGGTCCCAGGAGGCGGTGGAGTACGAGGGCCTGACCCCCAGGACAGCAGCCCCCCGAGAAGGGCTGTCGCCCTGAGGGAAGTTCCTCCCCAAGACTGTATGGAGCCGAGAGATGGGGCCTGGAAGTCCATGACAGAGCAACCCCTCCCTCTCCGTCCAGTCAGAGCCCCCCCAACCAGCCTGAACCCCACTAGGGCCGTAGGGGGGCACAGCTGGGTGCCTCTTGCCCCAGGCTGCAGGGAGAGGAGGGAGCGGAGTAGGGATTTGGGGGCCATGCTCCCCAGGCACGTCTCTTTTGGGGGCAGGGGTCTGTCCCCCCTTCTTGCCCGGGGCCCCGCCCAGGAGAGCCCCCCCTCGCTCACTCTGGTAGGAGACAGTGTCCCGCAGGAAGCTGCGGGCCAGGTCGCTGGCCTGGCACCACGCCCAGAACCCCGCGATGGCCCCGTCCACCTGCCGGGCTGTGACAGACGAGAGCGCCGAGAAGCTGTGCAGGACGGTCACTGCCTGGCTGTGTGGCCTGGGGGGGCCCACGTCTCCAGTCAGCGCCCAGGGCCGGGCAGCACCCTGGCTGAGCAGGGCCCCCCCGCGTCAACTGCATGCAAAGCCAGCAATCTCGTCCCCCCCCCCGCCCCCGACAGCCCTTCCTAGGTTACCCATACCCCCCTGCCAGCCAGCGCCCCGTTCACACCGCCTCCCGATAGCCATTCCCAGGTTACCCTTCACCCCCCTAGCTGAATACCACTTGTATTAGCCAACCAAGCTTTGCTGAGCTCTTGGTAGTCATTTAAGACAGGTCTCACTGTAGCTATACATTTTAACTGATAAATCAGATAATTTGATAAATGCTAGAGAAAGGATATGATCAAAAGAAGTCTTCCCCCCCGCAGCCCTCTTCTCCCCCTCCAACAAACTTTGAGAGCCTGCAGAATGTCATGAATTATTCCTTGCAGGTTATTTTACTTTAGTAGTTGGTCCTCCACTATTTATATAAACAAGTTACCTACAATTTGGTGCAATTCCACTGTAAATGGCATCAAATTCAGAAAAGTAAATGAGTTTGTTG
>NC_133770.1:1500237-1521698 GCF_003597395.2 Chelonoidis abingdonii
CAGGAGCCCTGCCCCCAAGCTCAAGGGATGGCACAGGACATCGGCGGCAGCCCCAAGGCATTGTCAGGCCCAGAGCTGGGGCACAGTAATCAGTTTGGCCTCTGCTCAGCCCCAGCTGCCAGTCCCAGGGGTACCTGGGCTGGGGAACCCTCGCTCTAGCAATCCCACCGCTGCCAGCAACAGGCTCAGGCAGCCTGACAGCACAGGCCTGCCCCAAGCCACCGTGTTTCGGGGGCCATGCCATCGCTCCACCCCTGCACTCAGTACAGGTGCCCCCACCAGGGCACAGCTCTCACAGCGCAGCCTTCCACTTCCTTTTATTTTAGAAATTAAAAAAGGATTCGGACCCCTCATACCCCCAGCAGAGTGGAGGGGCCCAGCCACAGTCCATCTCCACTAGCCCCCGCAGGGTGCCCCTGGCTTTGGGGGAGGGGGCCAGACCACAACCCCATCCCTTCCCCCCAGCTCGCCCCACACTGGGGGGCCCCAGCCCACGGCCCCATCCCCCAAGCTCCAGCCTCATGGCCAAGGGCTGGATTGCCTTGTGGGGCAGCTTGCTATTTGGGGCCTACCCCGAACAGGCTGTGCCCCCCCCAATACATCACCATGCCAGCCATATCAGCACACCTATGTGCAGCCCCTCCCAGCTCAGGCAGCGCCCTGAGGAATCTGTAGTTCGAATGGCGACCGATCTCCTCCCAGGTGGGCACTGGGTAGGTATGTGGCAGTGCCTCCGGCCCGACCCCTCAGCAGTTCCGCTGCCCCACTCCGTGTCGCTGACAACACAGGTTTGCTCTTGGCCATTCCCCTGGCCGCGGGGGCTGAGTGCTGGGCAAGCTCTGGAGCCCCGAAAGTCTTCATGGGAACTCGGCAGCCAGCAACTGCCCGACCTGTTAGCCATGACAGAAGGAGGCATCGGCCATGCCGTCTGAGTGGGCCTGCCCCATGCCAGACACTGGGCATTTTCTATGCCCTGGCCCTCTGCCCCCAGACAAGGCACGCTGGTTCCTGGCCCTGCCCCCTCTGAGAGCAGCTGCCCTAGGCCAAGCTGCAGCCAGAGGCGCATGGGGCAGGGGAGAGATGGCCCAGGTGCCATCTGAGGGGGTACAGCCAAAGAGACGCCAGGGATCTAGGGCAGGGGAGCTTCCCCCTATGCCGTGCCCCAGGGGGTTGGTGCTGACTCACCAGGCTTCCCCAGTGCCAGAGCTGTGCAGGCCCCCCAGGGTTCCCCCAAACCAACTCACCAGGCCTCAGCCTGTCCCCACGGCCGAGCTCCAGATTCTCACCTCCTCCAGCGTGGCTCGTGGGCGGAGCGCACCCGTGGGCGCAGGCTTAGCTGCTTGAGGCTGGAAAGGCAGCTACGACGGGCTCTGCCAGCTGGGGGGCCCTGTGCCAGTGGCCTTGCTTCTCCTGAGAAGAGGGGGAGTTACCAGAGCCAGCTGCCCCATTGTGAGCCCTGTGGACCTCATCCCTTCTCCCAGGCCCAGGGATTGGCGCCCGGAGATGGGGCATAGTGAGGGCAATTTGCCCAGGCCCCGCAGGCGGCTCACCACGAGCTTCTGGCCAGCGGCGCGTCCGGCGTCTTCTGCAGCCTTTTTGGCCCCGCGAGGGGCCCTCACTGCTTGCCAAAGACATGGCGACAAGGCCCCTGCCACCGGTGACGTACAAGCGCTCATTATCTGCCCCTAAATCCTCTGGACCGCCCTCCCAGGCCGAGACCCCAGCACCTCCAGGTGCCCCATACCCAAGCACAGGCAGGGCAATTGCAGGGTATGCACTGGCCCTTCCCCAGCCTCACAGCCATCTATGAGTCCACCCCATTGCACCAACCCTCCCAGGCATGGGGATGAGGTTGGGCCCAGCCCTGAGGCACTGGGGCTGGCACCCACAGGGAGCGACAAGTTATGCGGGGGGAGGGCGGCTTCCGGCCTAGCAGCCTAGGGCGGAGGTGGGGGGGCAGGAAAATCTGCACCCAGCCATGGCCTGGTGCCGGCGGCTGTGGTCTAGCACAAGCCTCTTGCGCCCCCACGAGGCAACAGCACAGCCACTCCAAAGTGCAGGTAGTGGCTGGCTGGGGTCCCAGGGCCCTCTCACCCCACTGACACTGCCCCCCCACATAGCCCTGTCCCCCATTTCCTGCCCCCCTGAACTCCCTGACAGCCCCCAATCCCCCCTAATCTTCCCCCATTCCCCTCGCACCCCCATTGACTCCCACCCCCATGCTCTGAGCAAGGTGGCAGGGGGGAGGGAACAGCCTCACCCCAGACAGAGTGGGGCTTGGTGCCCTAGCTGGACTGCCTTCCACACCAGAGCAGCAGCTTGCAGCGCTGCTCACTCCCGCACCGCAGCCAATCCCAGCCCAGGCTTTCCCCACTCCCGACCCACAGCCCATTAATCCCAGCCCCAGGCTCTCCCACTCCCGCCACAGCCCATATCCGCCCCAGGCTCTTCCCCACTCCCGACCCAGCCCATATCCCAGCCCCAGGCTCTTCCCCACAGCGTCTGCAGCGCCGACTCACTCCCGACCCGCGCCCACTATCCCAGCCCCAGCTCTCTCCTCACTCCGACCGCAGCCCTAATCCCAGCCCAGGCTTCTCCCCACAGCTTGCCCAGCGCCGCTCACTTCCCACCGCAGCTCATATCCCAGCCCCAGGCTCTCCCCATCCTGACCGCAAGCCCAATCCCAGCCCCAGGCTCTCCCAACAGCTGCAGGGCCGCTCAACTCTCCCGACCCGCCAGCCCATATCCCAGCCCAGGCTCTCCCACTCCCGCCGCGCCCATATCCCAGCACCCAGGCTCTCCCACAGACTCTGCCAGCGCCGCTCCACTTCCCGAACCCGCAGCCCATATCCCAGCCCAGCTTTCCCCACTCCCCCGACCCACAGCCATAATCCCAGTCCCAGGCTCTCCCCAACTCCCGGACCCAAGCCCATATCCCAGCCAGGCTCTCCCCACTCCCGACCCGCAGCCCATATCCCAGCCCGGGTCTCCACCACAGCTCTGCCAGCGCCGCTCACTCCCGACCGCCAGCCCACATCCCAGCCCAGGCTCTCCCACTCCCGCCGCAGACCCAATCCCAGCCCAGGCTCTCCCACAGCCTGCCAGCGACCGCTCACTCCTGACCGGCAGCCCAATATCCAGCCCCAGGCTCTCCCACTCCCGACCCGCAGGCCCCATATCCCAAGCCCCATGGCTCTCCCCACAGTCTTGCCAGCGGCACGCTCCCTCCGACCGCAGCCCATATCCCAGCCCATCGGCTTTCCCCCTCACGGACCCAACGCCATATCCCAGCCCCAGGCTCTCCCCACTTCCCGACCCACAGCCCACTTATCCAGCCCCAGGCTCTCCCCACTCCCGACCCGCAGCCCATATCCAGCCCCAGGCTCTCCCCAGCTCTGCCAGCGCCGCTTCCTCATCCGACATCAGCCATATCCCAGCCCCAGTCTCTCCCACTCCGCCGCAGCCCTATCCAGCCCCGGCTCTCCCCACTCCCGACCCGCAGCCCAATTTCCAGCCCCAGCTTCCCCACTCCGACCCGGCAGCCCACATTCCGCCCGGGCTCTTTCCCACTCCGACCCACAGACCCAATATCCGCCCAGGCTCTCCCCACACTCTGCCAGCGCACCCCCCACTCCCGACCAGGCTCCCAATTATCCCAGCCCCAGGCTTCTCCATTCCCAGACCACAGCCAACCCGGCCCCAGGCTCTCCAACTCCCGACCCGCAGCCCATATCCCAGCCCCAGTGCTCTCCCCCACTCCCGACCCGCAGCCCATATCCCAGGCCCAGGCTCTCCCCACATGCTCTGGCTGACCGCCCTCACTCCCGACCAGCAGCCCATCCCAGCCCAGGGCTCTTCGCCCACTCCCGACGCATCCCAATATCCCAACGCCCCAGGGGCTCTCCCTGCAGCCTGGCTCCCACTCGCCCTGGGTGGGGAGGGAGGACACCGGGCAGTGTTTGCATGGCGCGCCACTTACCCAGGAGCAGCCGCACCATCAGCGCAGCAGCAGATGCCCCCAGCGCAGGGACACCCCAACCAGCGCCAGCACGAATGGCTGCAAGGAGAGAGCCGCGCAGGGGCCAGGCACCGCCCTGGGCTGCCCCCCAGCGCCACACGCTGCCCTGGGCCCAGCACAGCCCCCTCCCCCTGCCATCCCAGGGCCTTTGCCAGCTAGGATCAGTGCCACATCCTCCCCCGCACGCCCCAGCTGTGCTCTCGGGCTTACTGGGCAGGGGACTGGCCAGGCTGAGCAGGCCCACCCAAAACCCTAGTCCCACACGGGCCCGCCCCCACGCACTCACGCTACCTCACACGGAGCCACCAAGCTGACACGGGCACCTTCAGAGACATGTCTGGGTTCAGTGGAGGTGTCCGACAGCAAACCCTGCTCAGCCTCACCTGCCCTCCACCTCCCAGCCCCATTAGACCAGGTGCCTGCAGGGGGCCCCAACCCAAGGGTAACCCGTCCCTCCACATTATACAGGCAAGTGTTGCAAAGGCCTGATTGGGCTCCATCACGTAGGGCCAACCTGCCCCCTCCACTCAAGCAGCACTGGCGAGCCGTGGGGACCTGACGGTGGCACCAGGTCCCCGATGAGGGCTCAGCCAGAGCCAATGCCCCCTAGCTGCACGGCACAACCAATGCACAGTGGCTTGCCCCCAGGGCGATGGCGCTTCCCTGGCCGCAACAGGCCTCCCGCGGAGATGCCAGAGCTCACCTGGCACAGACGCCATTCCCGCAGCCAGAAACCGCCTGCCACAGGGCAGGAGAGAGAGCCACATGAGCATGCCCGCAGGCTTTGGGCAAGCCATTATGCTGCTTTCGGACACAGCTGGGACAGCCTGGCATTGGACCAAGACACGTCCCAGAGCAGCCCCCCTTGCCCATTGCCCCATCATTTAGGATATGAAGGTTAGTGAGGAACCTCAGGGGTACTAGTCAAACCCTCTGCTCAAAGCAGGACCTAATTCCCAACTAATCATTCCCAGGCCAGCGGCTTTGTCAGGCATGCCTTTGAAACCTTAAGGAAAGGAGATTCACCACCTCCCTAGGGAACCATTCCAGTGCTTCACACACCCTCCTAGTGAAATACTGTCCTATATCCAACCTAACCTCCGCCACTGCAACTTGAGAACCATTGCTCCTGTTCTGTTATCTGGTACCACTGAGAACAGTCTAGATCCATTCCTCTTTGGACCCCCTCCAGTAGTGAGCAGCTATCAAATCCCCCTTCATTCTTCTTTTCTGCAGACTAAACATCCCACTTCCCTCAGCTCTCCTATAAGTCATGTGCTCCAAGCCCCTAATCATTTTGTTTGCCCTCCGCTGCTCTTTCCATTTTCCACATCCTTCTTGTAAGTTGTGGGGCCCAAAACTGGGACACAGTTCTCAGATGAGGCCTTCTACCAATGTTCAAATAGAGGGGATGATCACGGTCCCTCGAATCTCTTGAGAGTGCCCTACTTTACAGCCACATATGCCGTTAGCCTTTCTGGCAACATGGGCACACTGCCTGCCTCATTCTCCAGCTTCTTGTCCAGTTTACCCTTCAGGTCCTTCTTCTGCAGAACTGCTTGTCATCCCCCCGCCTGACGGGGCTGAGACTGGCAGTGCCAGTGCAGGCACCCCTCCCCGTACCCATCCGGGCACTAGGACCTGTCTGGTTGTGTGGCTGCCAGGTCTACTGGGCTCTGTTTCTGGGGCAGGCCTGGCTCACTCTGTGCCTCCCGTAGCAGGTCAGCCTATGGAGCTGCTGAGCCCAGGCAGGGGAAGCGGTGGTTGCATGATAGTTCCAGGCTCGAGCTCTGAAGCTCTTCCCTGCCCAACGCCTGGTACTCCAGCCCTGGCAGAGGAGTTGGGGGCCCCTGGAGGGGAGAAGCGCCACTTTCCCACCTGCTGAAGCCTTTCCCCACCCCCCAGCCCCCTCCACCCAAGCCAGCCCCATGAGTCCCCTGCCCGACCTGCACAGGCCGGTTCTGGGCAGGGGGGGGCACGGCGGTGGATATCCTGGGCCGTGCAGGGGCACTGGGCCAGCCCCATCTGGAACGAAGGCTGTGAAGACAGGGTCGCAGTTCACAAAGACTAAGGCTGGGGGCAGGGGAGGAACACAGCCTTGGTCAGAGTTTCTTCCCCAACGCCCTCCCACCTTGTCCACAGTCACCCCGAGCACCTTCCCTTCCGATGCCCAGCCTAGGACACCACCCATACCTAGCCTGAGCCCCTCCGAGACACCCTGCGCAGCTCCGTTGCCAGGCCACCCCCACCCAGTCTGCATGAAGTGGGGATTTTCTGAGACTTTGTTGAGAGCTGTGCGTGCCTTCGTTTCCTCTGTGTGCTGCATTGTGTGAGGAGGGGTTGTGGGTGCAGTTGGGACCAGGAGATGGGGCCCCAGCGACTGATTGAGAGAGAAGGCCCCCCTCAGCAGCACGCTGGTTAGTGGCCAGTGAGGGAACAAAGACCGAAGAGCGAAGGGGGCGGAAGACAAATGGATGAGGGAGAAGCGGCCCTGGGGCAGGAGAAAAGGGCGGAGGAGGGTTGGTGGGGGAGGGAGAGAGAGGACTTCAGCTGGAGGGGAGGGGGCTGAACTGGACAAAGAGCAGCCTGACCATTGGGGACGGGGCCAAACCCAGTTGCAGGGCTGGCTGCCAGGCGGGTCCTGAAAACTGCCTGGCTGGGTTCAGATACGCTCAGTAACCCTCTGGGTTTACGGCTGGCTGAGAGTCACTGCAGGCTAGAGATCGAGGGTGCATCGCTCCCTTGGGGGGCGAGATCAGGGGTCATCGCTCCCTTAGTGGGGGAGAGACAGGGAGAGATCGGGAGTCCCTGGGCAGAGCCAGGCTGCTGGGAGGCTCAGGGAGGTGCAGGGGTCCCAGGAGGCAGGTTGGAGTACGAGGGCCTGACCCCCAGGACAGCGGCCCCCCGAGAAGGGCTGTCGCCCTGAGGGAGTTCCTCCAAAGACTGTTTGGAGCGAAGAGATTTGGGGCCTGGAGTCCATGACAGAGCAACCCTCCTTCTTCGTCCAGTCAGGCCCCCCAACCAGCCTGTTGCTGAACCCACTAGGGCGTGAGGGGGCACAGTGGGTGCCTCTTGCCCCGGCTGCCTGGAGATGGGGGGCGGCAGTAGGATTGGGGCCCATGCTCCCCAGGCACGTCTTCTTTGGCAGGGGTTGTCCCCCCTTCTTCCGGGCCCCGCCCAGGAGAGCCCCCCTCGCTCACCTCTGGTTAGGAAACGGTTTCCCGCAGGAAGCTGCGCGGCCAGGTCGCTGTGGCTCTGGCACCACGCCCCAGAAACCCCGCGATGCCCCGTCCACCTTGCGGGTGTGAACAGACGAGACGCGAGAAAGTGTGCAGGACGGTCACTGCCTGGCTGTGTGGCCTTTGGGGTGCCCACAGTCTCCAGTCAGCGCCCAGGGCCGGGCAGCACCCTGGACTGAGCAGGGCCCCCCCGCGTAACTGCTGCAAGCAGGCAATTCTTCGTCCCCCCCCCGCCCGACAGCCCTCCTAGGTTACCCATACCCCCCTGCCAGCCCAGCCCCCGTTCACACCGGCCTCCCGATAGCCTTCCAGGTTTACCTTCACTCCCCCTTCCCCTCCCCGGCCAGCACCTCATTCCACCCCAACGGCCCTTCCCCAGATTACCCCAGTAACCCCCCCATGGCCAGCACTTCGTTCCCAACCACCCCCCGCCAACCCTTCCCAGGTTACCCAGTAAAGCTCCAGCTCCCTTCCGCCCCCCCAAGGCAGCCAGCGCCTGGGCCAGCCCCACACTCACATGCAGGGTCCATGCGGAGGAGACAGATAACGCGTGTCCAATTTGCCCAGGATAGGCTGGAACTGTGGGCAGACACAGAGGGCTGGCGTGAGGGCCCCCCAGCTTCCCATGCCAGTGAGGAGGAAACCAGAGCCCGGGGCTGCACAGAGCATGGCCCCCCAGGCAGAAAGGGGGCTCTGGCCAGCCCTGCCATGGAACGCCCCCCATGCACATAGCCTGGGCCTGGCAGAGGTGCCCAGTGAGGGGGCGGGGGAGCCCTCAGGGTTGAGGGTTGCCAACCTTTTCTACTTGCACAAAACCCAACACTCTTGCCCTTCCAAGGCCCCTGCCCCCTCCCTCTGCTTGCTGCCACACCTTCCCCAGTCCTGGCTTAGGGATGGCGGTGTGGGGAGGGGGGTTGAGGGCTCCGGGCTGGAAGCTAGGAGAGGGGGTGAAGGGCTCCAGGCTGGGCCAGGGTCATGAGTTTGGGGTTCCAGGAGGGGGTGGAGCTCCAGGGTGGCGGAGTTCGGGTGGGGTTGGGTTCAGGGTGGGGAGGGAGATTGAGGGCTTCTGAGGGCAGATGTTAGGGCTCCAGGGTGGGGCCAGGGAGAGGGGGTGAGGCTCCGAGGTGGGGGTTCAGGGTGTGGAAGGTGATGGGCTCCAGGTGGAAGGTGAGTTTTCAGATGTGGGAGGGGGTGAGGGTCTGGAAGTTGGGGTCAGGGTTGTGGGGGCTCTTGGGTGGGGGTGAGGGCTTCTTGGGGTGGGGAGACTGGGATGAGTTTTCAGGTTGCAGGAGGATTTGAGGCTCCGGGGTGGGGGGAGGGGAGTCGGGTTTGCAGGAAGGGGTGAGGGCTCCAGGGTGGGGCTGGGGATGAGGGGTGTTGAGGCTCGGGGTGGGGAGTTCAGGTGGCAGGAGTGGGGTGAGGGCTCTGAGTCTTGGGGTGCTAGGGGGGTGAGGCTCTGGGTTTCTGGGCTAGGGGGGTGAGTGAGGGCTCTGGGTGAGTGGGACAGGATGAGTTTTGGGGTGCGTGAGGGGTGAGAAGTTCAGAGTGTGGGGTTCAGGGTGCAGGAGGGAGTTGAGGGCTCTGAGTTTGGGGTGCAAGGCAGTGTGAGGGGTAGGTGGGGTTGGGAGAGGGGGTGAGGGGCTCAGGGGGTGGGGATGAGTTTGGGTTGCAGGAGGGAGGTGTGAGGGCTCCAAGGTTGCGTGCCAGGGGTGCAGTGTGAGGGGCTCCAGAGTTGGGGCAGGGGTTTGTGATTGCAGTTTTGGTCAGGCCAAAGGGGAGGGAGGTACAAGCTGTTCCCCCAGGCAGTTACCCTTCCCCCAGCCCATCCCCACCCCAGTTGTCCCCCAGGGCTATAGCAGGGCCTCACTCCCAGCACCCAACTGCCCACCAGGGGTGTTCAGTCAGAACTCCCCCCCTTTACGCTTTTCAGTGGGTGATGATCCTGCGCAGCTCGGCAGTGTCAGCGCTCGTGGGCGCCGTGCCGGGGGCCCGGCAGGGAGAGGCACCCTGGGAACGTCCTGGGCTTCAAACACGCAGGAGGCAGGGGGGAGACGGGACAAGCGGTCTCAAGAGCAGCAGGGCCAGAGGTGCCACAGGGGACCCCCAGCCAGACTCCTTACTTGCCCTGACGGGAGCCCGGGTACAAGGGCCCCTCCCTTCCCCCCTACACTATTTGCTCCCCCCTTTCAGCCCAGTCACCTCCCACTGCCCAGCCACGGGTGCTCTTGTCAAGGCAGCTGCTCCCTTGTCCCAGGAGTCCCCTCTGCCAGCAGTGCCCCAATGGGGGTTCAGAGCAGGACCATGGGGAGTCACAGGCAGAACGGAGACCAGGGCCCCAGCGGGAGCATCCATGGCCTATGGGTGAGGAAGGACACAGGCCACTGGGCCCCCTTCCCACAGTGGGCCATCCGGCGCCAGGCAAGAGTCTGGGCAAAGTAAGGGAGACCGAGCCCTAGGGGGACCCACTCGTGTGACAGGGCAGGTACCCCGCATGAGCAAATTGGCAGGGGCATGGGACCTCTCCCAGGCCAGGGGGAGCAGCCCCTACCTGGCACACAGGCCATGGTCCGGCTTGAGGATAGAAAGCCCAGAATGCAGCAGCAGGACAAGTGCCCAGCCCAGGACACCAGGTGCTCCAAGGGGGCAGGGCTGCCCACTGCCACGCTGGCTTCATTCTTGGGACGGACCCCCCCCAAGAGTTGAACACCTGAGCTGACCACTCAGGCCTGGGAGCGAAGCCTGGACAGCAGGTACAGGGCAGTGAGGAGAACACAGCCACTGGCAATCGTAGGGGCTGCGGCGCAGGGTTGCGGGGGGGCACCGGCAGGGCAGGGCTGGGCGGGCACTGGGCTGCGGCGTGGTTGGGCACCGGTAGGGCAGGGTCTGGGCAGGGCACGGGGCTGCGGCGCGGGGTTGGGGCACCGGCAGGCAGGGTCTGGGCAGGGGTGGGCACAGGGGCTGCGAGCGCGGGGGTTGGGGGGCACCGGCAGGGCAGGGCTGGGCAGGGCGGCACGCGGGCTGACGTCGCGGGGTTTTGGGGGCACCGGCTGGGCAGGGCGCTGACGCAGGGCGGCACCGGGGCTGTGGCGCGAGGTTGGGGGGCACCGGCAGAGGCTGGGCATGGGCGGTGCCACGGGGCTTGTGGCGCGAGGTTGCGGTGCGGCACCGGCGGGTGTAGGGCCGGGGCACGGGGGGCTGTTGGCGCGAGGTTGGGGGCACCGCGGGCTGGCAGGGCGGGGCACGGGTCTGTTTGGCGCAGAGGCTGCGGTGCGGGGGAACCGGCGGGCAGGGCCTGGGCGGGCACAGCTGCTGCGGCACGGGCTTGGCGGTGCGGCACCGACAGGGCAAGGGCTGGGCAAGGGCGTCTGGCACGACAAACATGATTATAGATGGACACTTGCAATGAATTTGTTGGGCATGGGGCTGCAGCGAGGGGTTGGGGGGCACCGGCAGGGCAGGGCTGGACGGGCAGGGGGGCACCAGCAGAGCAGGGCTGGGCTGGAAGAGTGATCGAGGGGCCAGGGCCAAACCGGGCCCTGCAGTGGAGTTGGGCCATACCTGGTGCTGTGGCCCCCACAGTGGGGGTGCCAGTCCCTGCGGGCGTCTCAGTGCTTTTAGCCCAGGTCTGAGGTGTGGGGCTGGATGCTGCTGACCAGGGGCGTGCGCTAGACCCTGGAATACAAGGTGGTTTGGCAGCCGGAGGGTCACCCCCAATGGTGCAATTGATGCGGGGGGGGGGCCCTCAGCTGGCCAGGTGCAGGAGTCCCTGGGCATGTCCCTGGCAGTGCTGGCCCCTGGTGCCTCATCTTCCCGGTGTGCAGCCATGTGGCCAAGAGAGGAGCCCCCGGCTCAGCCTGGCACACCCCATCAGGGCAGTGCCCACCTCCACCTGGCACCACCCAGCAGCACTGGAGCCACTTGGGGGAGGGGCAGAGCCCCCCTTTGCTACAGGCAGCACCTCTGCTGGGGCTGCCCCAGGCTGAGCTGCAGACACCTCCCAGGGCGGGCCAGGGGCCAGGGGCCATCTGCATTTCCCCCTTTGTTTGCTCCCATGCAGGGCAGGGGGGGCCCAGAGCAGTGGCTGGGAGCATGGGCCAGGGGCAGCTAGGAACTCACCTGCCCCCCCAGCCTGCCCAGCACAGGGAGCCTGGAGCTGCAGCAGGAGCCCAAGGAGAAGAAATGGGCAGCCCCTCCCCATCCTGCCAGGCCTGGGCCCCAGCTGCTCTCAGCCTCCACAGGGGAGAGAGGGCAGCTGGGCCCCCCCTGCGCTGGGTTAAGAGCAATCCAGGGGCTTGTTAATGATTCCTGGGTGGGGGCAGCTGCCAAGGGTCCAGGCAGCCACTGAGGAAGCCCTGTGCCCAGCTGGTGCTCATCAACCCAGGCAGGGCAGGGCCCAGGCAGCCCTGCCCCCCCACCAGGCTACCCCCACTCAGCAGCTCTGGCCAAGGGAGGACAAAGTGCAAAGCACAGCGGGGAGGTGGGAGCTGGGCTTGCACCAGGGGCTGCCCAGAGCTGAGCAGCCACAGAACAGCTAGTCCTGTGCAGTCCTTGCTGCCGACAGAGGCCCCCCCAGCGCTGAGATCTGGCCCCTGGGGTGGGATGGGAGACTGGTCACACAGGGCTCCCCCCCAAGCACTGAGATCTTCCCCCCTAGGGTGGGGCAGGGGGCTGGTTACATAGAGCTCCCCCCCAGTGCTGAGATCTGCCCCCTGGGGTGGGGCAGGGGGCTGGTTACATAGAGCTCCCCCCCAGTATTGAGATCTGCCCCCTGGGATGGGGGGGCTGGTCACACAGAGCGCCTCCCCCAGCATTGAGATCTGCCCCCCTGGGGTGGGGTGGGGTGGGGTGGGAGGCTGGTTACACTGGGCTCCCCCCCAGCACTGAGACCTGCCCCTCTGGGGTGGGGCAGAAGGCTGGTTACACTGGGCTCCCCCCCCAGCACTGAGACCTGCCCCTCTGGGGTGGGGTGGGGAGCTGGTCACACAGAGATCCTCTCTCCCAGTACTGAGATCTGCCCCCTTGGGGTCAGGCGGGAGATTGGTCACACAGGGCTCCCCTCCCCCGCCCGCACTGAGATCTGCCCCCCTGGGGTGGGGTGGGGGGCTGGTCACAAAAGGCTCCCCCCAGCACTGAGACCTGCCCCTCTGGGGTGGGGTGGGGGGATGGATGTGGGAATTCTTTGTAATGTTTTCATGGTGCCTGTGTGTGCCTCAGTTTCCTCTACATGCTGCTTTGTTACCTGGGGATGTATGATGATATGAGTATAATATAATATCTCATTGAAAGGTGACAGGGCCAGAAAGAGTTAATTAACTCACCTCACCGACTGCCCTGGGTGAACCTTAAGGACTGGTTAGCAAGATCTGTAAATGAACAGAGCTTTGAAATGCAAGTCTGCATTGTTAGAGGTAGAAGGGGAGGTGTTTGCTCAGGT
The DNA here is from genome assembly GCF_003597395.2 of Chelonoidis abingdonii. Classification (NCBI taxonomy): domain Eukaryota; kingdom Metazoa; phylum Chordata; order Testudines; family Testudinidae; genus Chelonoidis; species Chelonoidis abingdonii. The sequence continues at coordinate 1,512,929 of NC_133770.1, forward strand.
CTTGGGATGTAAGCAAACAAGTCTTGTCTATTGCTATAGAAGATACAGTCTGTAATGTCCCCATGCGGGGTGTAACGGTGGGTGGGTCAAAGTATAAGTAGGGAGCAGTGAGGGTACATCGCTCATTAAACCTGATGGGTTTAACACATACTCCACTGATTAGAGCAAGCAGGGGGCCGGGTAATGGGCGACAGGGTGGACCCTCCGAGGTGGAATCCAGATCGGTGGGTTCAAGAGACTCAGGGGGATGTAAGTTTAAGTAGGGGGGTGTAAGGTCTCTTTATACCACATCAGATTTTACCCAAATCACCGCTGGTGCCAACAAATCTGTTTAGAATCTAAAAATCTAAAGGTTTTATTCATAAGGGGACAATACGAGAGGCCGAGATGAGAGCTAGAATATGGTTTAAGATGGAAAATCATTTAGTGCATCCAGTGATGGCACAAGTTATTACCTTACTTCAGGCTTGTAGCAATGAGGTGGAGTATACTGCAGGTGTGAAAATCAATCTCTGGAACATCCCCCACTGGGATGGTCATCAGTCCTTTTGTTCAGAGCTTCAGTTGTCAGCAAAGTCCCTCGCAGAAGTATTAAAGCAGATTGAAGACTAAATGGAGACCATGAGGCCCTTCAGCCTTGAGTGGGCTATTTCCAGGTGTATATAGAAACCTCTTTGTTTCCCTTACTGTGGAAAAATTACAGCAGAATGGAGTCTGGGGTACACATTGAGCAGTCCCATGCATCACCCTGCGTAGAGTTCAATGGGCCTATCTGCACCTCTTCATCAATGGGTCAGTAGTAAGCTGACATGGGTCACTTAACATGGGTACCATCAAGCAGGCTAGGCAGAAGCTGACAAGAAACACGGAACTTGTCTGGGAGTGTTTATTCCAGTTATAAGCACAGCACCAGAGCTTTGAAATACAGACAGGATAAGAGCAATAATTCTGTGTCCAACTTCACTACAAATTATACACCAGTACATGAAGAGACAGCATAGACTATAACCAAGCAAAATCAGCCAGCTGGTCTTTAGAGCCCCTCATTTGAACCCCCCTTTAACAAGATTTTGGTGCCCTACCGGACTTTGGTTGCAACCATGTTCTAATGTGCTCCCATCCTTTGATTCAAAATCAATAATTTGAAACCAGAGAAGCTCTGTCCTTTGGCCTCGAGGTAAGCACGAGTACTGCTGAGCCTGCGCTCTGAACCCTTCCGACCTATGCTCCCTCCCCGATTCCACACTCGCAAGCCCCTGCCCCAGGACCCTGAGCCCCCTCCCGCATCTAAACTCCCTCTGGAGCCCGCACCCTCTCCCCACACCTCACCCCAGTGCAATGACCTGCTCCAACACTCATAGACCCCTCAGCTCCAGCCCAGACCCCTCCTGCACCCCCAAACCTCTCATCCCCAACCCACACAGAGCCCACACCCCCCGCTTGGAGCCTCACCCCAACCCCTGCCCAGCCCACGGTCAAAGTGAGTGAGGGTTGGGGGAGAGTGAGCACGGAGGGGGGATGGAGTGAGTGGGGAGGGGCGGGGCTTGGAGACAGCAGCACAGGTGGGGCGCAGAGAAGGGGCAGGGGAATGGAGGCAGGGGTGGTTTGGGCTTTGTGCTCAGATTAGAAAGTGCAGCCACGCTACTGCTCCACCTGTCCCTCCACAGGATCGAGTTACTTTACTGACTCAGTGTCTCACCTGGTTGAAGATCTTGCTTGCCCCTTGTGATGGATTTTTGATATAAAACTGGACTTCATAAGTAGAGAACATGGGGTCGGCAACTGAAGGTCATCGTAGTGGACAAATTCTATGTAAAGGGGGTCATATAAGGTGTCTAAGACGCAGGTTACGGGGTTACTGGTTAGGATTCTGCTGTCTGTATGTCTGTATCATTTCTTAGTTGACATGTTAATTTGAGATGTTGGACATGTGTATTGTCTGTATTTCCAACTGTTCCTCTGTTCTGTGTTTAACTGGAAAAAGTCTCAGACAAGTCTGGTGTCAGCTCTGCTTAGCCAGGGGGGGGGGGGGGGGGGGGGGGGGGGGGGGGGGGGGGGGGGGGGGGGGGAGGGGGGGCCTTGACTTGATGGCCCATTAAGCGACCATCAGCTACACAATTGACCCATTGAGAGAAGGCGGATACGCCTTGTGACCTCACTGGCGGTGAGCAGTAAACTAGAGCCCCAGTTGCTGACTCGCAAACCTTCCATTTGCTGCTACACTTTGCTCGCATTTGAAAAAGCAACCAGTAGGTGACCTAGATAGGGAAGAAGGTTTCTTACAGCCTGGAAAAAGTCTATATAGAGGTGAAGAGACACCATGCATCTCTCATTTTGTCTTCAAATCCTGACTTTCTTAACCTCTGGAGGGCTTTGCTAACAAGCTGAAGCTGCTACACAAGGGACTGAATGACTCCCAGCGGGGGATGTACTCAGAGGACTCTAATTTGAACCTGCAGTTTACTCATCACTGCTACAAGCCTGAACTAAGACTTTGCCATTCTGTATGTAATTGATTCAGTTTAAACCCAAATTCTAGCTCTCACCTCTATCTTTTTCGCTTTTATCGAATAAACCTTTAGATTTTAGATCTAAAGGATTGCAACAGCATGATATTTTGTGGTAAGGTCTGAGGTGTATATTGACCTGGGTCTGGGGCTTCGGTCCCTTTGGTGCGGTGGAGATACCCTTTTGTTCTTTGACGTGGGGTGTTGGTTTTTATATACATTCATCCGCACAGGACGTGTTTGGACTGGTGGCTGATACTGAGTGGAGTGTCTAAGGGAATATCGCTTGTGTGACTTCGCGGTTAGGCAGGGGTGTGAAGCCGAAGTCATGTTTGTGTCTGGCGGTTTGGTTTGCCTGTAGAGGTGGAAAAAGCCCTCAGCTTGGGCTGTACTGGCCCTGTTTGGCAAGTTGGTCTGAGTTGGACTCTCAGTGTCGGCTCCCGGCCAGACACCACATCGTCACGAGTGGCGTAGTCGGCAGCCAGGCATCCACCAGAACGCAGGTTCAATTAGCTTTTGGGTCAGAACCCCACGCTATTTTCTAAATTTGGAAATTTTGTATTGAGAGTTTGGTTGATTAAAGTAGCAGTTGCATGGGTAGTAAGGAGCATATGAGGTTCTGCATTGACTAAATAGCCCTGTGAAGATTTTGTGTGTTCTCGAGAGAGGGGAATAAGCTTTAAAAAGAAAAGCTACAAATCAAGAGGAGCTGAGAATGTATGAATGGGCAATGCGATCAGCGAAGAAAAAGAGCTCGTAAGGGGGCGAGTCCAAGGAGTTACTGGCTGCTGAAAGAGGAGAGTTTAAAAAATACAACACCAGGAAGTACTCGAAGATGGAACAGGAACTGCTAAGACTTTGGTCTCAGGTCACAGAAGCAAGGAAAGACACCACAGAAACTGTATCCTCTTGACATCCAAATTATAACTATGTTATATGTTGGTAATTACTCGGGCGTTTTCTGTGTCTAGACGCAGTTTGCTTTTCAGGCCTGGGATGAGGGGGACGTCCTAACCTGGGTGGGTAATAGCTGTTTTGTCTGTGCAAAAGCAGTGTGTCTGTGAGTGGAAAAGTTTCTGAATGGTCTGTCTAGATGTCTTCAGAAGGAATCTGGAGTTGATCAGGAGTCCAAAAAGATCGTATTGGGGAGGAAAATGTTTCTCAGGAGCAGATCTCAAGTAGAATGGTCAGGTGGAAGCCCTAACTGAGGAGAACAAGGGTCTAATATTTGGTTGATGCGGTAAAGTCGAATTTGTTAGCCAATATTATGGTCTTTGTAAATATGTTTTTTAGATCACCTGAGGTACTGTGAGTGTGTTTGCTGATGGTAGTGGAGCTCCAGCTGTAGTGAAAAAAATGCAGCGAGTTTAATCATAGTTGGATAAACTGAAGTGGACAGATGGGCCCTGGTGAGAAAAGTCTTTTGGATGAAGCCTATGTCATCCGCCTTGTGAGCTGATGCTTGGTCTACGTCAGCTTAAGGTAACCTTGGGAAACAGGACATAGTGGAAAAGGATGCCATGGACACTGGTTTGGTTTGTCTATTCCCTTAGCACATATGTCTCCACTGTGTGGAGAAACTCAGTGAATATATATATAGGGAGAATGTGCCTAGTGTGCACTGTTTCAAGGGGTATTGACTTGCCTATGGGAGGAAGCCCTCACCTCAGGTCTCCGCAAGCAGTATGTCTGTTGAACAGCCCTGTGTGCTGGGACAGAGGGCAAAAATGGAAATCCCATAGCTGTTGTGTTCTGTGTGAAAGGAGAGAAGTGATCCTCCAGCTCTTGTTTCTGTGTCACGTGGACGCAGACAGAGAAGGTGCCCTTTTCAGGTCGCGTGTGGATAGTTTGGAGGGTGATGCAGTTGTGTCACTGGGAATTGGTTCTCTCTAAGTTCTAATCTAAAGCCCAAGGAGGAAGAATAGTCCTAAGTTTGCGTCCTACGGGGGAGAATGGCATTTTCATAAACTAGGTGGCATCCAGTTCCGTTGTCATAGCACACACAATCCCAGAGATCAGATCAATCTAGGTGCTTGTAGTTTGCCCAATTGCTAATGTGTTGGTTAAGAAAAGGGTGTAGAGCGTCAGCTCTGGTCTGAGCAAGGTTGATACCCCCCAGCCAGGGCACAAGGAGAGCAGAAGCGTGAGATATATTAGGATGGTTTGTTCATACTAACAGTTTTAGTAAAGAAGGAACGTAAAAGATTCCTAACACACTTGTTCATGCTCAATGGGAAGAAGAATTGCTTCTAGCCCTGGGTCTTTATCTAGAAAGGTCTTATCGAAGCTATTGTGCCTGAGGATTGGTGTAGGAATCTGCCTGATGGGCCAGAAGTAATTCTGGATGTAATGTAAGAACCCAAGAAAGAGTCTGTTGTGGGCTCAAGGAAGTGGTTTTTGAGGGCAAGCTAGATGAAGAGGTAAGGGCAGAATTTTCTGAGAAGGGAATGAATTGCTGTTTTAAAAAAATCTCATGGGAACAAGGAATCCTCCAGAGTAATCTGTGCAAGCAGTTTTGCTGCAACTGAAGGTGTGTAGTGATTTAATCCCAGAAAGTTATCAGTGGCCTAACAGCCAAAAGTTGTCTATTGTGAAATGGATCCATGGACTTGTCCCTTTTGAAGGAGTGTGGCTCGTGTGGTAGTTTTAAGCCATAAACGTAGATGAAGTAAAAGCTGTTAAGGAAGTAACTTAGTCAGTGTCTATGTAAATCAGTTATGTACTGTTGTTGTGGCCAAGCATGTTGGGAAGACAATGTTGTTGGAACAAAAATGTCTCCATGTTAGTTCTGTGAGTGAGCAGTCCGGTGCTTCAGGTTCTAAGAACCAGATTTGGTTGCTGGTGTTTCAGCGCTAAATGGTTTATGGCTGAAAGCTCGAGGAGGCAGGGAAGAGCAGCAAGACTCTCACCCTCCAACTATTTTTGAATTTGTGTGGTGTCTGTAAGACAGAGTCCAGCTGTAGAAATGGGTAGCACTAAAAATCTAAAGGGCTATGTCTTGTGTGGATGCAGATTGTGCACCTGGCACGCTGGCAGGGTAAGTACGAGAAAATGCTTGCTAACAGCTGTTTGGCCAGAAGTAGCCACTCCATTCAGTCCCGCAGTGTAAGTTTGGTTTGAAGCATGAGAAAGGTATACGGGGTTCAATCCTGCAGGGGACAAAGGGAGGCATAAGGAGACAGTGAGATGAAGTTTACTTAGCACTCTAAATGTGCGGAATCAGCCCCACAAATGAACAGGATCAGAAGTCATATATACCTATTGTATCAAAAGTCCCGTTACGGTACTATTGCTGGAGCTTCTTTTTCCGATTTTCAAACTGCATTGCCGAGCCGGTGCTCAGATGCAGAGCTTCCACGCTGTGGCAATGCACAGGAAATGTAATTCAAAGTTTCGCATGTAATATATTAGGGGCTTTTCCAGTGTTTACTCTGCCCGCTGCATCCGAAGTTAGATTGCTGTCCGGCGTCAGTGCGTGCGACTCTGGGATGCCGCCGAGGCCAAGTAACGTCGGATTTCCGTCCCTATGAACCCTAATTCGAGTTATCACTACGATTTAGCGCTATCTCCTCTCCTCGTTTGGGAGGAGTTCCGAAAATCGATTTAAAGGAGGCGGTAAATCGATATTAATGAGACGTCAGGTGAAACGGATACAGCGTTAAATCGTATATCGGCCATTAAAAACCGATTTAAAGTCGCAAGTGTAACCTGGCCTCAGAGTAGGAACTGCTGTAAGTTTCAGGCACCTCACCCATTTTGTCATTCCTCCTGTCACTTCTACAGATCCACTCAACAAGTAGCACAAGGCTGGAATCAGGGTGCTTATATTAATACATTCAGTCAGCTGTTCCTTTTAAATAACTGAAGAGTATTTCTCTTATGCCTGGATTCCAATATTTCCCAGCTGACTGGCTGCCCCTTCCCATACATCATCATAAACAGTTAGACCCGTTTCCACAACATGGTGCATGTTTCTTAGTCTGTTCTCCACATGGGAACAAGAGAAAGAGTGCTACATGACTTCTCCTGAAATCGCTGCAGACATTGTTTGTTTCTACATCCATAATCTACAGATTTCTGGTCTAGAATTTGCAGACAATCTCACATAGGGAGGAAGCCAGTTTTTTAGTCCGTAGCAATTGCACCTTAGTTCAATTCACTCAGTCCTGGCAGCAGCCGCTCATATCCCTTGTTACCATGCATTGGGTTAACACAAACCCTTTATTAAACTGTAGAAGGGACATCCCTTATTGTCCAGGGGTGAAAGTAAGAAATAGAATAGGGACTTACCGGTATGGGGCTGGGTTGGGCCAGCTCTGGCCCCCAGAAGGGGCGGGCCTCAGGCAAGAAAGGGTAAGGGATAGGGGGTTCAATGCCCTCTGCCTTCCACCTCAGGGGGTAGCAGTGGCCACGCTACAGCTTCAGGGGCGCCATAACCACTGCGGACCTCCCTGCTGCCACTGCTACCTGCCAGAACTTCCGGCAGCGGGGCTCAAGAGGCTATTTAGGGCCGGACGGGCCCTGCCCTCATTGCGCCCGCCCCAGCCTCTTAAATACCACCTAGCCCTGGTGTAAGCAGTGGCAGCCAGGGGTTCCGGCAGCGGTTAAAAAGGCTGGGGCCGTAGAGGCCAGTGGAGGCCCCTGGCCTTTTAAATAGCCCCCAGCTCGCGCCACTCCACTACTACCAACGTTTACGCGCCGGTCATCAGAGCCCCCGAGCCCTGGTTAGTGAGCGGGCTTCTAGCAACTATTTAAAGGGCCCAAGGCAGTAGAGGCAGCAGGAGCCCTGGCCCTTTAAATAGTACCAACAGATGATTTTAAAGGGCCTTGGGAAGCCAGGCCACCCCTGTACGGCACAGTGTAAGCCGGCTCTTGCAGCTTACTTTCACCTCTGCTTATTTCTCATCCTGGTACAATGTGATTGTGCATGAGTGCTGCAAAAAGCAGTGCAAGAAATAACCCTGGTGATTAGGCAAGGTTTTGCTTATTAATTTATTATTATTAAATGATAAGGGTGGGGCGGGGAGTGCTAAAAACAGTCCCTTTATTTTTAAAAATGCAGCGTCAGAACCCAGTGGGCAGCGTCCTGCTGTCCTGTGCAGAGTGTTCACTGCATGAGGCCATCCTCCACAAAGACTACCACAGCCTCCAGTTGCCTTAGGCATCCCCGCCAAAAGGAACAACAGGGGCACTGCAAACTTGTGGTGCACAGCATCTCACACTTCTCCTGCCCTTTCCCTGGGCCTTTCCTGCAAAACAGCCCCAATCTGCGTAGATTCTACAAGCTGGGAAGCATTTCATTTCTTGCTCATGGCTAAGTTTTGCCTGTATCACTCAATAGAAACACAAAAGCAAACAACGAGAGTATTTGATATGGCTGCCGCACTGTAATAGACAACCCTCTTGATACATGGGTTAGCATACGACTCCCTCCCATTTTACAGAAGGGGTAATGGGAAAAACTACAGATGTTTGAAGCACATAGGGAAGTCTGTGGAGGATTAGATATTCTGATCTCTCAGATCTTCCCAACCTTGTGCTTATGCTTCCACACCACACTCTGGCAGGGGCTATGAGCACTTCCGAGGGGTTTGAATCCAAAGAATAACCTCAATGAATCACTTTGGTGGCCTACAATGACATTCGTGTGTACGAATAGGTTGAGTAAGGTCTTTTATGAAACTTGTAATTTTCTACACTTAATCACAATGAGCGATGTATACAAGCCGTGGGAATAAATGTATGTATTTGTTGTCCGTAAGAGAATGCGTTCAAACGTGGCTCACCTCACAGCCCGTCAATGTGCTTGAAGCAGGGCGGCGCGGCGCTTTCATCGTTAGTGCAACTTTTAGGCAGTCGCCTAGGGCGCCAGCATTATGGGGGGGCGGCATTTTGCGCGGGGGGGGAGGGAAGGGCGGCAGGCGGCTCCGGTGGGACCTTGCCGCAGGCCGTTTGCCGGACGGTCCACTGGTCCTGTGGCTCGTGGACCTGCCGCAGGCAATGCTGCAAGAACCCACGCGGTGGGGCGGCGAAATGCCCGGCGCTAGGGCACAGAAACCCTGGCGCCGGTCCTGGCTTGAGTATAATATAAATAAGCAGGAAAGAGTTTGCGCATAAGAGAAATTTCTTTCCCATGTAAAAAAAATTTTAAAACTTCTCCCTAATTTACAACGCATTTTTTTTTTGATGTTTGTGCAACAAAATACAGTATTTTTCCTTGGCAGGGAGCCTCTACCCCACTGCATCTGGCACAGGAAATGGAC
>NC_133770.1:1528400-1546950 GCF_003597395.2 Chelonoidis abingdonii
TTGCTCTCGATCTAACTTCCAGATCCTTCTGAGACATTAGACAGACATTAGAAACTCTCTCACAGACACACTGCTTTTTGCACAGACAAAACAGTCTATTACCCCACCAGGTTAGACGCTCCCCCTCTCCCGCCATAAAAGAAACTGCGTCTAACACAGAAAACTGCCCGAGTAATTCCAACATATTAACATAGTTTATAAACTGGATTGTCAAGAGGATACAGTTTCTGCTGTTCTTTCCTTGCTTTTTTGACTTGGAGCTGGAGTCTAGCTGTTCTTCGTTGATCTGCGACTTTTTCCTTCAGCAGACAGTTAATTCCAGACTCCCCTTACCAGCTTTTTCTTCTTCTCATCGATTCTTTCTCTTTCTAATCACGCTATTTTTTGCCTTTCCAGCAATTCAAAGATTCTGCTAGTTTCTGTACATGCTCCGTTGCAGTTTATTTGCTGCCTTTTTTTATTTAAATTCCTTCTGCGTCTCTGTTAGTGTCAGGTAAGGGCTGTGCTCCTGCCTTCCTGATCACTGCCACTTAACAGATCTCTTCAGTCTTGATTTGTAGCTTATCTTTCTAGTTATCCCTTTTCTACACAATCTTCGGGCTCTGTCAAGACTCATAAGCTCTTTGCTCACTCATTGGAATTGCTCTTTAACCAACAACTCTCACTACCAAAATTCCAATTTTGGTAGCGTGGGGTTCTTGACCAAAGCTTAATTGACCTGGTCTCTGTGGATCCCTAGCCGGACTATGCCACTGTGACAGTGCTGCCCGTGGGACGCCAGCTGAGGTCATCATCGGTGAACTGAAAACAAATACATCAACATCTATCCTCCATAATAGATCTTCCTCAGGTGGTGATATGGTTATCTTTTTTCATTCATTGGCACGATACATAGTAGATTTATCATACCAAGCACGAAGCGGCAGTTCTGTTCCCTCCATCAACTTCTCGTCATTTTACTTACAAATTTATAAACCATTCGCAATCTCCATTTAGTTATGTCGTCTAGCCTTTTCAGGACTCTGAGTTAATGACCTTAACACCTCTCAGTATGATTGAATATTCTTTAGAAATTGTGAATCTACAAGTGAATTATAGAAAAAGTTTTCAATCCCAAAGATCAGCCACATAACCAGGTTCCAATTATAGCTTAGATCATATTCCACAATACACGCTACATAGCCATTTCTTATTATTACTAGCTAAATTTTATTTAAAAGAGAAGATGAGAGAGAGTTGCGTTAAAGATCAATATAACAGTACAGATATGATTCAATGCGGCCTTGTAGTGTGTCAGACACAGCAGAGTCTGAGCTTGTAACGTTGCCAAAAAGTCTTTCAATAATAGTCCATAGAGTAGTCCAACGTCCATATTCAAGGGTGGCTCCGTCCTGACTGGGAGACTCAATCTTTGTGCTTTAAGGTTTCCCCCTCTTGTGAACCCAAAGCAGATCTGAGTGAAGCAGGATTCATGTCCCAGTCTTTATATACAATTTCCGCGCAGCGCCTTTGGCCTTGAGAAAACATCGCTTAACTCCTGCTTCCCCAAAATCTGGCAATTAGCAGCAGAGTAAGGTTTATCATCTATGGACATTTGGCAGATACAGGTGACCACAACCTTCAAAGAAGACACAACGGACCCTCATACGTATTTGGCTTACCCAAGTTTATCATTCTTATTACAATGCTAATTTCCTCTTTTTATGGTCTTTGAAATTAAAGCTATGCAACTATGTACTATATGCTAACCCATAACCAAATACCAGCGTCCCCCCATACTCTGTATGTTGCCCCCGATGACTAATGACTGACATGCCAAACTCTGTGTATCATCCTTATTTAAATATTCTCTAATAAACATATTGACCTGGGTCTGGGGCTTGGTCCTTTGGGATCGAGAGAACCTTTTTCTTTTACTGGGGTGTTGGTTTTCATAACCATTCATCCCCAGGACGGATGGCACTGGTGGGGATACTGGGAGACTGGAGTGTCTAAGGGAATTGCTTGTGTGACTTGTGGTTAGCCAGTGGGGTGAAACCGAAGTCATTTTTGTCTGGCTGGTTTGGTTTGCCTTAGAGGTGGAAATCCCCAGCCTTGGGCTGTGACTGCCCTGTTTGGGCAATTGGTACTGACTTGGCACTCTCAGTTGGGTCCCACCAGAACCGCATTGTGACAGGCTCCCAGTCAGCGGTGCAGTGGGGCTAAAGGAGGTTCCCTGCCTGCCCTGGCTCTGTGCGGCTCCTGGAAGCAGCTGGCCAATGGGAGCTGCGGAGCCAGCGTTCGTGGTGGGGGCAGTGCACAGAGCCTCCCTGGCTACCCCTGTGCCTAGGGGCCACAGGAACATGCTGGCCACTTCTGGGAGCCACGCAGAACCAGGGCAGGCAGAGAGCCTGCCTTAGCCCCACTCCACTGCCAGCCGGATGTTTACCAGCCTAGTCAGCAGGATCCCTTTTCAATCCAGCGTTCTGGTCGAAAATCGGATGCCTGGCAACCCTACTGAGAACTTACACAGGGTCAGCTGTCAGCAGGAGTTGGGGTGGGGCGTGCGCCGGGCCAGGCCCTGGGCAGCCTCTGGGCTGTGTCACGTCCTCTGGCGGCCAGAGGCTAACACACAAAGCCAGGCAGGCCGGGGTGTGGGGAACGGTTTATTTCAGAGCACACTAAAGTTAGTCTGGGGCACAATGCCCAAGGCTCGGGGAGGGGCTGGGTCCAGTCACACCAGCCTGCAGTAGAGCATGCAGCAGGCATGCCCAGCCTGTGGCTAGCATATCCCATGGTCAGACGCTCCCTCGGTGCCCTGTGCTCCAAGCCACTCCCTGCTGAGAGCGAGGGCTGGGAGTGGAGGGGAGCACGGGGCTTTCCCTGGCCCAGCTGCCTGCTCTGCGCTAGCTCCGGAGGGGAGCACGGGGCTTTCCCTGGCCCAGCTGCCTGCTCTGCGCTAGCTCCGGCAGGTGCTGGGCAATGGCTCCGCTGGTGGATGATAAGGAAGCCATGCTTCTCAAATCCTTTGCCACACTCGGCACACACAAAGGGCTGGTCAGCCGTGTGGGCTCTCTCCCTCTCCCGCCGCCTGGCTGCCGGCGGCCCCCGTGGCCCCTCCTGCTGCCTGTCGTGGGTGATCTGGTGCATGAGAAGGTTGGTGCTGCAGGTGAAGCTCTTGCTGCACTGCGGGCAGGGGTAGGGGCGCTCACCCGTGTGCATGTGCTGGTGGATCAGTAGGTTGGTCTTGTACTTGAAATGCTGGCTGCAGTTGGAGCAGGGGAAGGGGCGCTCGCCCGTGTGTGTGCGCTGATGAATGGCCAGGCTCGACTTGTAGTAGAAGCGCCGGCCGCAGACGGAACAGGGGAATGGGCTCTCCTTGCTGTGCACGCACTGGTGCACCATCAGGTCTTGCTTCTGCAGGAAACTCTTGCTGCACTCGGCACACGCGTGAGCCCGCACGTGAGTGTGCACGCGTTGGTGCACCACCAGGTAGGTCTTGTTCTTGAGGCTCTTCCTGCAGGAGGGGCACATGAAGGGGCGCTCGCCCGTGTGGGCACGCAGGTGCACCCCCAGGCAAATCAGCAGCACTTTCTGCTCATGGGTCTTCCTGTGGGCCAGCAGCTCGGCCTGCTGGTGGAAGCTCTCTCCACACTTTGGGCAATCATGGTCCTGCACCGCCTTCACCTCCCCAGGCAGAGGGAGCCAACACATGTCGAACGCGAACGCCTCCTCCGACGGCTCCTCTTTGACTGGCTGCTCTGCAGCAGCTGTGGGGACAGAGTCAGGAATGAGCTCCTGGGACGCCAGCTCCCCAACTGCAGGGGCTGAGTCACCCGAGTCCCATGGATCCTGGCACCCTCTGTGCAGGAATAACCGTACGCACGTGTGTGCGTGCACAGAGAGACCCCAGGAGAAAAATTCCTGATCCTACCTAGTTCTTATTGGCACTTTCCAACCCAGAGCTCAAAGCCTTGTACAAAGCCGTACCCATAGCCCCTTTCCCAGACTGGAAATGAAGGCAGAGGGAGATGACTTGTCCAAGGCAGAGCTGGAAACAGACGCTACATCTCCCAAGTCCCAGTCCAGTGCTCTGGCTGCTAGGTCTCACCCAGGTCAGTTTCATCTAGTCTAGAGCACAAAGTGGAACGTGTTAATCATAGCCCATGATTACTGCACGGCTCCTCTCCAGGGCAGAGTTAAGGCTCTCTGAGTGCCCCTACATTAGCACGCTCGGATTTCAGGTTAAACTTAAGACAGTTTTCTGGGTTTGTAGTACCTGGTGTGGGGAGAACGGCGCCGTGCTGGAGGGGGATTTCACCCTGCATTACAGGCACATGCTCTCAAGCTGAGCTCCAGCTTAATGCAGGTTTTCTCTGGGGATGTAACAGCATTTTCCATGCCTGCACTGAGAGGTCTGGGACACACCTTGCACGTGACAGCTCCAGCAGAGCCAGTCCCGGGACACACTGGTGCCGGAGGAGTGCCTGCACATGCACAGACAGAGGTAGGTCATGGCACGTCATATCCAGCAGAAATCACACAGAGCACAAGGCACCCATGTTCTCTGATGCATTGCCACTAACTGGGCACAGCCTGGCCCTCTGTGGTGCCAAGTACCCCAACTCCCAATGAAGCCCACAAGGGTGCCCAGCAGGATGAGGCCCCGTGTGATCCCTCTGCATTGGGGGGTATCACCCTTTCTGACGCAGCAGGCAGGTGCTTCTCCTGCGCCCTGCCCCATGCCCAGCTCCGTGCGAGGGACCAGCCGTACCTGCCAGAGCCTTGACTGCTCTCACTCTCTCCTTGGACAGCTCGTAGTAGTGGCGCTGCGCTGCATGTTTCTCGTGAGCACTGACGTGGCCTCTCTGTCACATGACTGCAGCTGGACGTTACAGTGCAGCGTGGGATCAGCAGAAAGCAGAGCGCCCCAGCCCCCGAGCAGCAGCTAGGAGACTCCCTGACACGGCAGGCTGGGGCAGCCTGTGGGTCCAGGGCAGCTTTCGGCCTTGCTGAGCATCCTGTAAACGAACCAAACATTCCCAATGATCTCTTACGCCAGAGACAAGCAGCCATGAACTGGCCCCCCTTCAGCACACGACGGGCTCGGAGGATTGGGAGCTAACCGCTGCAGTCTGCTCCGCCTGGCTGGTGTAGCAGGGGAACGAGTTACTGGGACCAAGGACTGTGGCTGGGCAGGCCTGCTTTGAGTTGCTCCCTTCGGAAGCTTGGATCAGCAGCCCTGGCTCTCCCCTGCTTCTGAAGGGTCTCAGCTGCCGGCCTCCTCCGCACCCCACAGAGTGTGTGATGGCTGCTGGCTCACCCACTCCTAAAATCTCCACAGTCTGTGCCTTCCTAGTACAAACTGCTTGGGAAGGGGGGAGGAGGCCTGGGTTGTGTTGCACACCTACACTCTGCGGGCAGGGCTGGATTAAGGCATAGGCAGTACAGGCCTGGTTCCTAGAGTGTCATGCTGGCATCAGAATCATGGCTGGTGGTTTGTGTGTTTGGCTGTTTTTTTAAATTGTGCTCCTAGCTGTCACTGTTGTGAAGAAAAGCTTGAAAACAGGAAGCGAGTAAGTGGTCCGAACATCTATCTGCCTGTGCCTGCAGACAGCCTCCATCGGGGGAGGAGTCGCTGACACGTGCTGGGGAGGGACCCATGGGCCTCACCACCACCACCAGGGCTGATCAGACTCCCGCTGATGGGCTTGGACCAGGGCTTCTTGTATCTGAGGGGCTCCCAGGAGGAGATGGACTGAGAGCCCCGGAGTGCCTTAAGCCAGCCCCATCCCAAGCTGTGTGGGAATGTCAATCAGGTGGCAAGGACTAAGGGACCCAATTGCACGGTTGCTGCCTTACTGGCTTCAGGGACTGCGGACTTTGTGGCACTAAGGCAAGGTTTTGAAAGGACTCCGGCATTCTCCTAGCGCAGCAAACGGCGATGGGTTTTGTGTGAAGGGGATTCTCCATCTTCCTCCAATAACAAGACACCCTCTACTAGTCCAACAACATTTCCCCCCTATGTAAAGATGTTACAAGCTGCTTTGTGTTGCCTCCCACTGGTGGCAAACTCTCCAGAGCAGGCGTGGGGTACTTGGAATCAGACACCCCGTATCCTGGGGAGGCCCTGATCTGTACTGAAGAGTTACATAGGATGCTCACACCCTGCTGCAGAGCACCATCTTGGCCAGTTATACATACCCACAACAGTGCTACTTGAACCAGTAACATGGTGGAGTTAAAGGCACAGAATATTTCACTAACAATACAGAAAGACCAGGAAGGGAGAGGAGTTATTTAAGTTAGGCACCAATGTGGATACAAGAATAAATGGACACTAACTGGCCATCAATAAGTTTAGACTTGAAATTAGGCAAAGGTTTCAAACCATCAGAAGAGTGAAGTTCTGGTCCTCGGAACAGCCTCCCAAGGGGAGCAGTGAGGGCAAAAACCAGAACTGCCTTCAAGACTGACCTTGATAAGTTTATAGAGGGGATGGTATGATGAGCTGCCTACAATGGCATGGAGTCGATCTGCAACTGCTAGCAGCGAATATCTCCAATGGCCGGTGATGGGACACGAGATGGGGAAGGCTGAGTTACAACAGAGAATTCTCTCCCAGGTGTCCGGCTGGTGGGTCTTGCTCACATGCTCAGAGCCTGACAGTATTTAGGGTCAGGAAAGAATTTCCCCCCCAGGTCAGATTAGCAGAGACCCTGGGGGGGGGTTCACCTTCCTCTGCAGCATGGGACTCAGGTCACTTGCAGGTTTAAACTAGTGTACATGGTGGATTCTCTGTAACTTGAAGTCTTTAAATCATGATGTGAGGATGTCAGTAACTCAGCCAGAGGTGAGGGGTCTATTACAGGAGTGGGGGGGTGCAATGTTCAGGTCAGAGTAGATGAGCATGATGCTCCCTTCTGCCTTAAAAGTCTATGAGAAGCGTCAGGTGTATTCCCTGAATTGCTGTTTGCCATCTGCAGTGACCACACTGACTTTACCTGAACATAACAGGCTGCCTTCCAATTTAATCAAAATTGTTCCGAACTTTAGCTCCAAACAAAATACAGTTCTTTCCCCATAGCTAGTATTTGCTCTGGACGATCCCCACTTTGCAGGGCCTGCACTGAGCCAGGTCTCTGCAGCCACATGGCACTTAGGCTGCAGGCTGGCTCTCCCGTGCGCCCCGTCGTGAGGTTTCACCGCACACGCCCAGGGTGCCTGTAGTGGGTAATCTCAGGGCTCCCTGTGGAGCAGCCAGGGGCTCAACCCATGCACCTGTCGCCCTTGGTGCCCCTGCAGTCGGACCGGCGAGGGTGGAATCGCCAAGCTGACCAAGTGGTGGGGCCCTGGGGGGACACAGCGCCTGGGGAGACACTGCATGGGGGGGAGCGCCCGGATGGCTCCAGACAGCGCCTTGTGGGGAGTGCCCAGCTGGAGCCCTGCCCCGCCTGCACCGTCCCCAAGACAAGGCCTAGGGTGTCCCCTCACCTGAGCGCCTCCCGTCCCCATGGCAACGCCTCGCCCCCCTCGTCCCCATGGCAAATGCCCCAGGCGTCCCCTCACCTGAAGCGCCTCTCGTCCCATGGCAACCCTGCGCCCCTGTCCCAATGGCAACGCCCTGGCGTCCCCTCACCTAGCACTCTCGTCCCCATGGCAACGCCCTGGCGTCCCCTCACCTGATCGCTCTCCTGTTCATGGCAACGCCTCGCCCCTCGTTCCCCATGGCAATGCCCAAGGCGTCCCCTCACTGAGCGCCTCTCGTCCCCATAGCAACGCCTCGCCCTGTCCCCATGGCAACGCCCTGGCGTCCCCTCACCTGAGCTCCTCCTGTCTCCATGGCAACGCCTCGCCCCCCCTCGTCCCCATGGCAATCCCCAGGCGTCCCCTCACCTGAGCCCTCTCGTCCCCATGGCAAAACGCCCGCCCTCGCCCCAGGCAACGCCCCGGGCTTCCCCTCACCTGAGCACCTCCCGTCCCCATGGCAACGGCCCGGGCAGCGCTCTCCTCAGCGTTCCCCACAACGCTGTCTGCGATCCCCGCGAGACGCAGCGTGGCCGTGGGGGGCTCCGCTCCCGCAAACCAACCCTCCCCGCCGCCCGCTGGATCCCACGCGGCCAGCGGAGAGCTCGGGCCTCTCAACCCCGCCGGGACTCGGCTCCGGTATCCGAGCCGGCCCCTCTAGCCCGCGCAGCCCCGCTCTATGGTGGGAGCCGCTCTGGCTCGCGCGCACGCCGCGCCTCTACGGTTCATCGCAGCCCCTCTAGCCCGCGCAGGCCGCTCTGCTCTATGACCTGTGGCTGCTCTGCCCGCCGGAGGAGCTCAGCTCGTGATCCGAGCCGGCCCCTCTAGCCGCGCAGGGCCGCTCTGCTCCGCGGCGGAGCCGCGCTCTATGGCAGTCCCTGCGGAGGAAGGGCAGCGGCGCGCCGCGGCCCGCCCCCTTGGGAACGAGGCACCGAGACCTCGTGGCCCGGGCCCAGCGCCGCCCCGAGCGAGTCCCGCTGCCCGGGGGTCCCCGGGGGGTCCGGCTCAGCCTCTCCCTCGACCCCTTGTGAGGGCGGGTGTCGGTGTCACAGACAACCGGACCGGGGGGGGGAGGAGGGAGCTGCGTTTGGGGCGCGGGTCAGCGGGCACCAAAGGCAGTGTGGGCCCACAAGTTACCCCCCCCCCTGCGCGACCACCCTCCACGTCCGCAGCCTCTCAACGCCCCGATGGACGGGCAGCTGCAGCCATACCTGCAGGACCGCCCCACCCCAGATAACCCCACCCCACTGCTCCCGCACACACACGGGTCCCTGCCAGACGGGCTCTCACCGCAGAGAATGGGGCGGGGGGGGTAGCTGGGGGGCCTGTGTCTGCACCATGCAGGGACCAAGGCAGGTGTGAGGGCACCAGAGTTACCCTACTGCCCCCCTGCTGCCCCCTGCACACACACCCCCCGCCCACGGGGCCCTGCCAGACGGGCTCTCACCGCGGAGAATGG
Source organism: Chelonoidis abingdonii (assembly GCF_003597395.2). Lineage (NCBI taxonomy): Eukaryota > Metazoa > Chordata > Testudines > Testudinidae > Chelonoidis > Chelonoidis abingdonii. The sequence continues at coordinate 1,537,366 of NC_133770.1, forward strand.
GGCGTAGCTGGAGGGACAACAGCTGGAAATACCAGATTGGGAGTTACTGGAGGGAGGGACCCAGCAGCTAACGGGGTCCTGGGCGGGAACCAAGGCTCCTAGACGCTACAGCAATAGAAATTAGTAATAGTCACCATCCCAGAAGAGCTGCCCCTCTTTGAACATCACCAATAACAGCGCAGCTCACACTCACTCTTCTGCAAATATCCGAATCCCGTCCTCACCCTGCAGAGGCACCCACACGTTGCTCTCCTGCCTGTCTCGGTGAGTCTCTTGCAGTCATTCTGCCACTTACATCTACTCAGACGGGTAGAGTGAGACTGCAGTGTCCTCCAAGGGCACCAGCACTTGCCACAGAGCGGGGTCAGCTCAACGCCTAGTGCCCTGGGCCCAGCAGGCTTGGGTTCTGTGCAGGGGAGGGGGGCAGAGAGACCAGCAGGTCCCAGTCCCAGCCATCTTAGGCACTGTGTGGGGTAGGGGTGTGTGATGCACCTGCAGAAGCCCAGGCCGCAGCTCAAACCCCACCCCCTCATCCATGGATCCCCCAACCCAGCTGCCTGGCTGAAGCCTCAATCTATGACTGTACAAGGGACAGTAGCTGAGCAACTAAGTAACAGTAACCCCAATATAATTAGGTTCAACATCCTATGGCGCTAAGCTACCTAAAAATGACAGGGTAACACTAAACTTTAGAAAGAGAGACTGCAATAAAAAGGTCAGTCGGAGGCAACACCTGACCGTTAGATCATCTAGTCTGATCTGTACAGCACACGCAATAGAATTTCACTCACTCAGCCCCATGCTGAGCCCAATAGTTGGTGTTTGGCTACACTATCCTACGGAAGAAATCCAGTGTGGATTTGATGACATCGAGATGGAGAATCCATCACTTTCATTGGTAGTTTGTTCCAGTGGTTAGTCACCCTCACTGTTAAATTTGTGCTTCAGTTCGAAGTTGAATTTGCCTGGCTATACATTCCTGTCATTGGTTCTTGTTCTGCCTTTCTGCGCTAGATGAAAGAGCCCTTCAGTATGTGAGATTTTGTCTCTGTGTAGATCTTTATGTTCAAGCCTACAGCTTAATCTTTTTGTTAAACTGCACAGATTGAGCTCTTAAGGGATTTTTTCCAGCCCCTGAACCACGTATGACTACTACTTATAGAGCGTAAATGGGAAATTAGATGGGTGACCCAAACTCACCTTCTTAAACCAAAGTGTAAGCAGAGTCAGGATGAGCTGTACCCTGACATCTGGGGGAAAGGATTTCAGAGAGTGTATTTGCATAGGCACGCCTACCCCATCCCAGGCTGCCGAGCTGTGGGACTGCTTTGTGACAGAAGTGACTCAACCTCAGTTGGGTGGTACTTGCTAGACAAGGGACATGGGTTCCAAAACCCAGTGAATTGAGAGAGGCTGGGGACAGGTGTCTGTGTCTGGTGGTGCAGTCTCCTTGTGGAGCCAGAAGCACTCTACCCCGTTCTTTCTCCACTGTGGAATATCAGAGTTGATTTTTTTATTCCCTTAAGAATCTAGATACAGGTTACTGAGCTGAACTAATGGTGCACTAGTACTGGGGGGTCCCCTACTATGTGCTGAGATCACTAAGAGTTGAAATCACTAAAGAGCTGGAATTACTGAGCTGAGAGCACTGAGTACTGTGCTAACTGGTGGGGGAGCCTGAAGCTATATGCAAAACAGAACAGCTGGCACAGTGGCATGGAGCAGTTTGTGGCGACAGCTGGAGCGGCCCATGGAGCCGAGCAGTTTGCGGGGACAGCTGGTGGCGCAGAGCAGCTGGCGGAGCGGAGCAGAGCGGTTTGTGAGAACGGCTGGAGGAGCAGAGTGGAGTGGCTGGTAAAGCGGAATAGTTCATGGAGAAAGTGGAGCAGAACCCCATGGAGAGGCAGGGCAGTTGATCCCGGACCACGTAAGGTGCCCCCTTCTACCCAGGCTGGGGGGAGGGACGTCTGCAGATAGAATCTCGAACTTTGGGGCTTCGCTGACCCAGGACAGAGACTTTTGGATTGTGGGACTTTTGGGACTGTGGGTGATTTGGGGGTTGCTGGACTCAAGAGCCCAGGGAAAAGGACACGGCCCGATTTCCTGGGGTGGGTCTTTGCTCGTGGTTCGGTCTATGAACTTTAGTGAGTGTTTTCCATTTAATGCTTTGTTGTTTCATGTTATTAAAAATTTTCTGCTACACCGAGACTCTGTGCTTGCGAGAGGGGAAGTATTGCCTCTTTGAGGTGCCCAGGGGTGTGTGTAAGATTTTCCCAGGTCACTGGGTGGGGGCTCGAGCTGGTTTGGCATTGTGTTATTGAAACGAAACCCCTGGATACTGAACCCGGCCCTTGTTGCTGCCAGCTCAGAGGGGCAGAAGGGTTACAAAAGTATTGTATAATATCGGCCACTTGGGCTGGGCCATCACACAAGAGAGGAAGATGATTCTCAACTCTCCCCAACAATTTGATCCAGGAACAAAGAACAACATAACAGAAAAAGGATTTTAAAGCAATAAGGAGCCTACACATCTCTCACCTAAAGCCTCATTGCACTGAGACAGAAGGCCAAGCTTCTTCAGAGTGACACACGCAGACATCTGTTTGGCGGGCAGAGACTTTTTAATGTCCTTTTGATCAAAGGGTTCCTAATGTTGGCAAAACAAAGGAAGCAGGAGCTTCCCACTTAGCAGGTCAGGTGCTGTCTCTTTACCACTGAAGTGTCTTCTGTGAGGTATCTTATCTCCAGTCTTTGGGCTTCCTGCTGGTTTCCCCAACAGGACTTGATTGAATCTGGGCTAGCTGTACAGTAAATGGCTCAGTGTAGTGAATATCAGCACAGCCATGTCACATACAGTGTTCATCAACTCCAGAGCAGTCCTAAATCCTTCACAACTACAGTAACTCCTCACTTAATATTGTAACTCTGTTCCTGAAAAATGCAGCTTTAAGTGAAATAATGTTAAACAAATCCAGTTTTCCCATAAGAGTTAATGTAAATGTGGGGGGTTAGGTTCCAAGGAAATTCTGGGGGGGCAGACAAAAGGCATGACATACTGTATGGTACTGTACTGTACTGTGGTTGGGAGGTGCCCCTGGCTTACCCCACACAGGCACAGCCCTCTGCAGGCAAGGACACTGGGAAGCACCTTTGCAGCAGCAGTGGCAGCTTCTCTGGAGAAGAACAGGTGCCGACTTTGCCAGGAATGCTCCAGGCCCGCCTCTTCGTGTCCCCGCTCCACTCCAAGCTCACCTCTTTCCACCTCCTCTCCGGAGCAGCCGCATCCCTCCCCCAAAGTCCTAAGCGCGAAGTGCTGGGAGGGAGGGGGAGGAGCGGAGAAGCCCTGCATCTCCACTCCTCTCCCACCTCCCAAAAGTCCTAAGTGCTGTGGGGCTGGGGGGGGAGGTGGAGAAGCAGAACTTGTGCAATGCTCCTTTGTAAAGTCGCTGCTCTTCCACAGCATCTTACAAGCAGGCAGCCAAACGATGTTATGAGGGAGTATTGCACAACGGAAACGAGCAGGTTCCCTAATCGAGCAGGGATGTAACACTGAAACAACATCAAGCGGGATGATTTTAAATGAGGAGTTACCATATTGCAGGTGGTATGTAAAAGGGAAACCAGAAGGGTCAGAAAATTTTTGAAGAGGCAAAAGCTAAAGGTATAAAAACAAATAAGATTCTTTAAAGATATCAATAGCATGAAGCCTGCAAAAGAATCGGTGGGTCCACTAAATGAGCAGGGGTTAAAAAGGTGAATTAAGGAAGAGGAGGACAGTAGAACACCTGGAAGATCATGATATGACAGGAAAATCATGCCTTACCAATCTACTAGAATTCTTTGAATGCAGTAGTAAATTAGTGGATAAAGGAAAATGAATTAATGTAATTTAGACATTCAAAAGGCTTCTAGCAAGGTCCTGCATAAAATGCTATCAAAGAAACTAAGTCATCATGAGGGGAAAGGCCAAAGTATTGTCAGGCATCAAAAACTGAGTAAGAGACAAGAAAGGAAAAAAAAAGAAAGAAAGAAAAAAGGACTAAATAGTCAGTTTTCATCATGGCAGAAGGTAACAGCCAGGCCGCAAGGTACTCTACTAGGTCTCGTGTTGGAGAGTAGCTATGAATGATCTGGGAAGAGTGGCAAGTCACAAGATAGCAAAATTTGCAGACGACACAAGATTATTTGAGTTAGTCACATCTTGAGAAGACTCTGAAGAACTTGGAGAGACATAAACAAGCTGAGTGAGTGGGCAACACAATGGCAAATGGAGTTTAATGTTGATAAATGCAAAGTAGTGCACATCGGAGGGGAAAAAATCAACTCTCTGTACACCTTACAGCTAATTTAGAGGCCTGTCATCAACTCCGAAAAAGGGACCTAGATGTCATTGTAGACGGCTCAATGAAGACCTCAGTTTAATGCCCAGCTGCGATCCACAAGTCGACCAAAACATTTAGATGCATAAGAAATGGAGAAAAATATAGAAAAAAATTCCAATGCTTTTATATAAATCAATGGTGCAGCCTCATCTGGATCCTGCGCCCGGCACTGGGCCCCCATCCCAGAACTAGAGAATGATCAAGGGTCTGAAAATTCTCCTCTGAAGAGAAACGGAAAAGACTGGACTGGTTACCTTCGAAGAGGGATGGATAGGAGAGGGAGCATGACAAGTCTATAAAATAATGAATGGGATGGAGAAGGCAGGTTGAGAATGTAGTAGAAAGAGAGCCTGGTGTAAGGGGCCTGGTGCAAGGCCTTAGGCCTGAACTGAAGTAGTCAGGCCCTGCTGATATAAAGCAAAGTGCAAAGTTAGCAAAAGTCAGGCTGTGACAGAAGTCAGGCCCTGTTATAAAACACGTCTGCTTGCAAGTTCACCGAACCTGGCAAGAACAGGGCTGCTATTGCAAACACACACACACGTTCCTAAGTACTAGGCACAAGACACTCACGCAAGTACCTTCCAGAAGGCTGGGACCACAAGCTCCTGATACAGGGTTGTGGTGTAAACGCACTCCCTTAAGATGATACAAGGACACACTGATCCCCTTCTAAAGAGAAGGACAGGATGACAGGCAGAAATGTCTGATGCACAAGGTAAAGCGTAGTCACTAACCATGTCGGAGGGGCAATACGTAACTGGTTTGTATCAGCATATAAAAGAAGGGTCACAGAAGGGGTGTCTTTGGCCAGGCGAGGGGGGAATGGAAAGTCCTGCCGCTCACTGAGCTGGTCCACTGTTATGGGCATACATGCGCTAGTGTACCTGTAGACACTGATCCAGGGAGCTAGGACCATGCTTCGTCGACAATAAACCTGGCTAGGTGCCTTTGCTACAAAGCGAGTCTTGTGCTCTTTGTGGGCAGTTCCATGGTGGTGTGCTGGGTTGCTAGCTGCACAGAGCTGGGACACATGCAGCCAACAACTAATAACGGAGAACTTCTGTTCTCCCTTTGTCATAACATAAAAGGGACATTCAAAGGAATTAAAAAGTGGCAAATTGAAAACTGATAAAAAGGAAAGACTTTCACACAGGGTGCAATTAAACTGTGGAACTCATTACTGCAGGACGCTGTTAAGGGCAAGAATTTAGAAAAGGTTAAAAACATTTATTGAACAAAGATATCCAGAGTTATAATTAATGCTAACAGATATTTTGAAGGGATATTAAACCTTGTACTTCAGGGTTTAAGCAACTTTCTAATGATTAGGAGGAGACCTAATATTGGCCAGGAGTAGAGGGGCAGATTATCCTACATTTGCCTAGTGTGCAATTCTTACACCTTCCTCCAATGCATCTGGTGCTGCTCACTATCAGAGCAGCTGGGCTGGTGGGACCTTGGGTCTGATCCAGCGTGGTCATTCCTGTGTCAGTGGGAGTCTTGCTGGAGTACAGGCTGGGAAAGCCCTTCCAGATTCGGGCTGGCACACGCGAGCTACTTCCACCTCGTGTGGACTCTCTGGTGTTTCTGCAGCGTCCCCTTGGCGGTGAAGCCCTTTCCACACTCGGTGCATGCGAAGGGCCGCTCCCCCGTGTGGATCCGCTGGTGCATTTTGAGGTTGCCGTTGGTGGTGAAGCTTTTCTCGCACTGAGTGCAGGTGAACGGCCGCTCCCCTGTGTGCACTCGCTGGTGCGTCAGGAGGTTGCCCGGCTGCGTGAAGCATTTCCCACACTGGCTGCACATGTATGAGCGCTCCCTGGTGTGGAGCCTCTGGTGCATCGTGAGGTCCCTGTTGGAGACAAAGCTCTCCTTGCATTCAGCACATGCAAAGAGCCTCTCACGCACGTGGCTTTTCTGGTGTGTGCTGAGTGTGGCCTTCTGGGCAAAGCTCTTCCCGCACTGACAGCAGGTGAACGGGCGCTCCCCCGTGTGGCACCGCTGGTGTGTCAGGAGATTCACCTTCTGAGTGAAGCTCTTCCCACACTCTGCACACTGGAAAGGCCGCTCCCCCGTGTGCACCCTCTGGTGCATTTTGAGGTTGTCTTTCCTGGTGAAACGTTTCCCACACTCAGTGCACGGGAACAGCCACTCTCTGCCGTGTGTCCTGCCATGCACCTTCAGAATGGCCTTACTGAGGAAGCGCTTCCCACATATGGGGCAGGGGAACGGATGTTCTCCCGTGTGCAGCCTCTTGTGCAGTTTCAGAAATTCATTCTGAACGAAGCCCTGGCCGCACTCGGTGCACACGAAGGGCCGCTCCCCGCTGTGCAGGCACTGGTGCATTCTGAGGGTGGCCTTGGCGGTGAAGCCCTTTCCACACTCGGTGCATGCGAAGGGCCGCTCCCCCGTGTGGATCCGCTGGTGCATTTTGAGGTTTCCCTTGGTGGAGAAGCTTTTCTCGCACTGGGTGCAGGTGAACGGCCGCTCCCCTGTGTGCACTCGCTGGTGCGTCAGGAGGTTGCCCGGCTGCGTGAAGCATTTCCCACACTGGCTACACATGTATGAGCGCTCCCTGGTGTGGAGCCTCTGGTGCATCGTGAGGTCCCTGTTGGAGACAAAGCTCTCCTTGCATTCAGCACATGCAAAGAGCCTCTCACGCACGTGGCTTTTCTGGTGCATGCTGAGCGTGCCCTTCTTGGCGAAGCTCTTCCCGCACTGACAGCAGGCGAACGGGCGCTCCCCCGTGTGGCGCCGCTGGTGTGTCAGGAGATTCACCTTCTGAGTGAAGCTCTTCCCACACTCTGCACACTGGAAAGGCCGCTCCCCCGTGTGCACCCTCTGGTGCATTTTGAGGATGTCTTTCCTGGTGAAACGTTTCCCACACTCAGTGCACGGGAACAGCCGCTCCCTGCTGTGTGTCCTGCCATGCACCTTCAGAATGGCCTTGCTGATGAAGCGTTTCCCGCATTCAGGGCAGGGGAACGGATGTTCTCCCTTGTGCAGCCTCTTGTGCAGTTTCAGAAATTTGTTCTGAATGAAGCCCTGGCCGGACTCGGTGCACACGAAGGGCCGCTCCCCCTTGTGGATCTGCTGGTGCATTTTGAGGTTGCCCTTGGTGGCAAAGCATTTCTCACACTGGCTGCAGGGAAACAGCCCCTCCCCCGTGTGCACTCGCTGGTGCATTTTGAGGTTGCCCTTCGTCGCACAGCTCCTTCCGCATTCAGGGCATGTGAATGGTTTCCTCCCTGTGGGCTCTCCCTGCTGGGCAGTCAGGTGTGTCTGATCCTGCTGGCTGTCTTCATGTCTCTGCTCTGCATCCTGTCTCTGTAGCAGTGTTTTCTGGGGCCTGGGGAGGGGCAGGAGTTTTTTTTGCATGACATTTCTCCGCTGCTTTTGTGATTTGCTCTGACTCTTGCATCTTTGCTTTTTCCTTGAGTGCTGGTGGAGGTCCCCTCCAGTCTGTCCTGGGGATGTCTTGGGAAGATCCAGGGTTCTAGTACCTTCCTCATCGTCATCCTTCATCTCACCATCTGCTGCAGAGAGAAAAGCCCTGGTGTTATCTCCTGAGCTAGTGACCAAGGGAAACTCCTGCTGTTCAGCACAACCTTCCATTCCCAACTGCACCCCAAGGAACCTGTCTCTTGGAGAAACCTACAGAACCACCTCCCCGCCCTCAGCTCCTGGGAAGCTACCCCCTTTGGGGAGTGGTTCCACTAACTACAGAGAAGCAGGTCTCAGCGCTCCCTCGAGTTTCTGTTGGCAAAGACACAGCCAGTGGGAAAAGACTGATTTGACTGAACACGAATTGCTGCCATGAGGCTGAGCTCAGTACAGTCTTCACAGCGCCCCAAGTGGTGGAAGTTAGCATTGCTTTCTCCACCAGACTAACGAAGGGATCAGGCCCCAGTATGTTACACGCCCCCCTCTGGACCTGATCCACAGAGGATGTGGGGCTGTTACAAGCACTGGATCAAGAGCCTGACTCTTTAGCTCAAGCTGTAGAGACTCAAGCTCTCAGGCCTAAGGAGGTCCCTGGTTCAGTCCCTGGTGTCAGCCATGCAGCAATGCATTAATGACTCCAAAATGCAGCCATTTGCGCTACAGAGCATAGGGCTCTAGACACATTTCAGAGGCCCCTGGAATACTCAGCAGTGTCCGTGAACCGTGTCTGCCCTGTGCTGGTGAGACTCTCACTTTAGACTGATTGTGAAACAGCGAGATTGCTCGGATGGGCCGAGTGCAGGGAAGTCACGAGGGATTGAACCAGAGGGTGGAACACACCTACGTAGGGACAGAGGGGCTGGCTGGCTTTCACCAGACCCGTCAGCCTTAGGCCTGATCTACACTACAGAGTCAGCTGCCTTACGTCAATCTTATTTCGACCTAACTGTGTAAGTGTCCACACTACAATATTCCTCCTGCCGCTTTAACGTGTCTCCTACACCAATCTAATAAATCCACCTCTACGAGACACACAGTGCTTAGGTTGACATGCTGGCAGTGTAGACACTGTGTTGCCTACGTTGACTTTAATGGCCTCCAGGAAGTGTCCCACCATGACCGTTCTGGTCACAGTTTTGAACTCCACTGCCCGGCAGCCAGGTACACAGGTGTCATGGAGTGTGGGGGAGTCCACCCCTGCACCCCTCTTCCTGAGACACACAGTGACTCTTAGCCAGCCAGTAAAACAGAAGGTTTATAGGACAATAGGAACGCAGGTTACAGCAGAGCTTGCAGGCACAGTCAGGACCCTTCAATCAAGTCCTTCTGGGCTTTCAGGGTGATTGGATCCCAGCTTAGGATACCCTAAATTCCGCCCACACAGCCCCAAACTGAAAACTACTTCCTTCCTGCCAGCCCCTTCCTTTGTCTTCCTTCCCGGGCAAAGGTGTTGACCTCTCCCCTCCCTTACATAGCTCAGGTTACAGGCTCCGGTATAGCCCATCTCCTAAAGTCCTCCCCTGCTCTCCCATTCCCCACACAGACAGCCCCTTCTCCATCACATCTCTCCCCCCTTCGAGACTGAACTGAGCAGGGTCACTCTGCCCAGTGACCTGGGGAAGTTCATGGCCCCCTCTTTGGGACGACGCGTCCGCTATCAGGTTGGCACTTCCCTTCACATGGACCACGTCCATGTCATAGTCCTGCAGGAGCAGGCTCCACCTCAGGAGCTTGGCGTTGGCTCCTTTCATCTGGTGCAGCC
>NC_133770.1:1552535-1556171 GCF_003597395.2 Chelonoidis abingdonii
CGGCCCCTTCCTTTGTCCTCCTTCCCGGGCAAAGGTGTTGACCTTTCCCCTCCCTTACCTAGCTCAGGTTACAGGCTCCGGTATCGTCCATCCCCTAAAGTCCTCCCCTGCTCTCCCATTCCCCACACAGACAGCCCCTACTCCATCACAACAGGTAAATACCCCTCCCCTTTAAAGCCCTGAGAATTTTTGAAATTCCATTTCCTATTTGCTCGGTCTAGAGAGCTCACGTACCAACTGCCCAGCTGACCATGCCAACTCCACAGGGCAAACACGCTCCAGCCTGGAGCAAACGGCTGATGTGGTTCTCCTGGGTCTGTGGAGAGAGGAGGAGATTGTGCAGGCACAGCTCCGATCCAGCTGTAAGAACTTCGACATCTACGGCCAGATTGCTCGGGACACGAAGGCCTACGATAGGGACACACATTAGTGCCACATGAAAATCAAGATGCTGCAGCACGTGTATCGGAAGGACAGGGAGGCAAATAGTCGTTCTGGTGCAGAGTTGCAGACGTGCTGCTTCTACAAGGAGCTGCATGCCATCCTCAGGGGAGACACTGCCCCCCCCCAAATGCTCTGGGGATACTTCCGGGGAGCTAGAGTCACAGGCCACCTGAGTGAACCCCAAGGATGAGGTGTTGGAGAAGGAAGAGCAGGAGTACGGAGGACAGGTGACGGGGGATCCAGTGTCATGACAAGCCAGGATCTCTTTTTGATTCCTAAGCAGTTCAGCTGCTCCCAGGAGTCCAGCACTGGTAAGCCTGATACAGGTGAGGGAACCTCTGGTAAGTACTCAGGTTATGTCTACACTTCAGAGTTAAGCTGACATGAGTGATGACGACGATCATAAACCACTATAATTACATTGATTGTGCATGTTCACGTCGCTCCTTGTGTCAGCAGAACACGTCCACAGTTGGTGCTCTTGCACTGACTGTGAAAGTAGTGCACTGTGGGTAGCTATTCCACTGTGCAACTCGCCCCCTTCTGCAGCTAGGAGTTGTGGGAAGGTGAAGTGGATTGCAGTGCGTCGTGGGTGTGGGCTCAACATCCCATGATGCAGTTTTTTCTGTCCCATCCTTCCACTGGCTTCTGACTATGTTTCATGCCATTTTTTAACAGCCCCTGTATACTGTGCGCCTGCCATCTCTGCCTGAAAGCGTGGATCCTGCACTGCTCTTTACTCTTGCAGGAAGGGTTATGAACACAATGTGGCTGATCTTGCAGTATCTCATGAGCTTTAAATCTGAACAAGAATCCATGGTACCTGCCCTGCTGTGTGCCATGAAAAGAAACAACCCCAGATTACTTTCGGCATTCACGGAGCAGCAGCACACAGGGGACTGTTGCCACTGAGCTCAGGAAACAAGCACTGCGTGGTGGGATCGTATCATTATGCAGGTCTGGGATGATGAGCAGTGGCTACAGAACTTTCGGATGTGCAAAGCCACCTTCCTGGAATTGTGTGCAGAGCTCACCCCAGCCCTACGGCGTAAGGACACCAAAAAGAGAGCTGCCCTCTCAGTGGAGAAGCATGTGGTGATCACTGTGTGGAAGCTGGCAACTCCCGACTGCCACTGGTCAGTTGTGAATCAGTTTGAGACAGGAAGTCCACCGTGGGCGTTCCATTCACGTAAGCATGCAGGGCCATTAACTGTATCCTGCTATGGACTGTGACTCTTGGAAATGTGCATGAAATAATAGATGGCTTTGCAGCAATAGGATTCCCTAACTGTGGCAGGGCGATAGATGGAAGGTATATCCTAATTTTGGCCCCGGACCATCTTGTGGCAGAGTACATCAATAGAAAGGGCTGCTTCTCTATGGTATTGCAGGCACTTGTGGATCACTGACATCAATGCGAGGTGATCCAGGAAGGTGCACAATGCATGCATGTTCAGGAACACTGGCTTGTACAGAAAGCTGCAAGCAGGGACTTTCTTTCCAGACCAGAAGATTCCAATGGGAGATACTGAAATGCCCAATGATCCTGGGGGACCCAGTGTACCCCTTACTCCCAGAGCTCATGAAGCCGTACACAGAAAACCTAGACAGCAGCAAGGAGCACTTCAAGAATAGGCTGAGCACATGCAGAATGGTTCTTGAACTTGCATTTGGCAGATTAAAAGCTCGCTGACGCTGCCTTAATCACAGGTTAGACCTAAAAGAGAAAAATATTCCAAAGGTCACAGCAGCCTGCTGTGCTCTGCATAATATTTTTGATTCATAGACTTTAGGACTGGAAGGGACCTCAAGAGGTCATTGAGTCCAGTCCCCTGCCCTCATGGCAGGACCAAATACTGTCTAGACCATCCCTGATAGACATTCATCTAACCTACTCTTAAGGCTAATGATGAAAATTTCCTTCTGGGATGGAGTGTGAAGGCGGATTGCCTGGTAGCTGATTTTGAGCAGCCAGATACCAGGGCTATTAAAGGGGCACAACAGGGGGTGGTGTTACTGGAATCAGGGAGGCTTTGAGGCACCATTTTGCCAATAAGCTCCAGTAACGTGTCTTTCTATAAAGCATTCTGCCATGCTTGGTTAACGTGCCACCTTGAATGAAAATGTTGATGATTGCTTCCTGACCACCATGTGTAGTCTGCAAATGTGCCAACTGCCACTGTGTATTAATTCCAGCAACAACCACGATGTGTTGGAGACACAAAGATGGATTATCTTTCAGAGAGTATTTTTTTCCTTGAACAGTAATAACCAACACAGAGAAAACACTTTGTTGAAAACGACATAATACTGAGAGGAGCACTCCTGTGACGGAGGCTCTCATAGCTGTGTAACTCCAGCTATCATTTGGGAAGCTGTCTGAAGGGTGGAATGAAAGAGGTACTGCGATGGGCAGGGAGGGAAGATGTAAGGAATGTGTGGGAGGAGTCTGGGGAGGACATAGCAAGCAGTTCTGTACAGTTGCAGGGTGTGTGTGTCTGAACATGCACGTGTTCTGCCTGTTGCATGATTTAGGGACTTCAACATCTCCGTTTGCTCCTCCATCACTTTTATCATCTGCTCTTGGACCACTAAAATTTGCTGTTGGCCCTGCTTCCTGTCCTGCCTATCTATTTTTAAATTTTCGTTAACTGTCTCTTTCCATGCCCTGTATTCTTGATCTGCAGTATCAGAGAATTGGAGCACCTCCAAAAACATGTCCTCCTTGCTCCTCCTGGATTGCTTCCTTATCTGGCGGAGTTTCTCCCCCAGTGTGTAGGGGGTTTCCCTAATGGCCATATCTGCAGAAGCACAATAAACAGAGGCATGACTGTTAGTGCACTCACAGCACTGAATCATTGGAGCACTTTCTCACTGTCCTTTGGCAAGCACACAGCTGAGCAAATGCCCTAAACCTGGTGAGTTGGACCTGGGGGGAGGGAGAGGGTGGTTAAGATGGGGCAAAGGGTCTAGGCAGTTTAAGGGGATCATGGCGAACGACTAGGGACAATATTGTAAATTCTCCCACCATTTTCCATAGGCGGGGATCATTGACACCTGTCACAGTATAATTCCTCAATCTGAACCTTAGAGTTCAAATATGAGGTACTAGCATAAATTCCTCTAAGCTTATTTACCAGCTTAGATCTGATAGCGCTGCCACCAGCCAAAAATTCCAGTGTTTGGCTCACT
>NC_133770.1:1557941-1561154 GCF_003597395.2 Chelonoidis abingdonii
GACGTGTGGGACTGGTTGGTGCTACTGGGGGACTGAGTGTGGAGTGTTTAAGGAAATTGCTTGTGTGACTTGTGGTTAGCCAGTGGGGTGAAACCGAAGTCATTTTTGTCTGGCTAGTTTGGTTTGCCTTAGAGGTGGAAAAACCTCAGCCTAGGGCTGTGACTGCCCTGTTTGAGCAATTGGGCCTGAATTGACACTCTCAGTTGGGTCCCGCCAGAACCACATCGTCACAATGGCTTCATGAGCCATGGTAGAAAGGCGAAGGCTGGGTCTCCCAGGATCACTACTGGCATTTCCACATCCCCAGTGGTAATCCTCTGGTCTGGGAAAAAGTCCCTGCTTGAAGCCTTCTGCACAAGTCTGTGTTCCTAAAGAGGTGTGCGTCATGCACCTTTCCTAACCACCTGCATTGATGCCGGTGAAACAACCCCGGTGATCCACCAGCGCTTGCAATACCATGGAAAAATATCCCTTTCTGTGATATACTCCGTCGCAAGGTGGTCTGGGGCCAAAATAGGGATGTGTGTCCCATCAATGGCCCCCCTCAGTTTGGGAACCCCATTGCTGCAAAACCATCCACTATTTCCTGCACATTGCCCAGAGTCACTGTCCTTTGTAGAAGGATGCGATTAATGGCCCTGCATGCTTTCATCACAGCAACACCCATGGTGGATTTCCCAACTCCAAATTGATTCCCGACTGATTGATAGCAATCTGGTGTTGCAAGTTTCCACACAGCGATCACCACTCACTTTTCCACTGTGAGTGCCGCTCTCATTTTGGTATCCCTGAGCTGGAGCGAGCTCTGCACACAGTTCCAGGAATGTGGCCTTGTGCATCCAAAAGCTCTGCAGCCACTGCTTGTCATCCCACATCTGCATAACAATATGATCCCACCAGTCATTGCTTGTTTCTTGGGTTCAGAACCGGCAGCCTGTCGCGTGCAGCTGCTCCGTAAATGCCAACAGCAATCTTGAATTGTTTCTTTCCATGGCACTCAGCAAGGCAGCCTGCAAGGAACCATCATACTCCTCGCAGCTGTGGAAATACTGCAGGATCAGACATGTTGTGTTCAGAACTCTCAGCACAATACTGAAGAGCAGCGTAGGATCCATGATTCTCAGAGATGGCGGACGCGCAGGCTTGCCAGAAAAGAGTGTGAAATGTAACAGGATACCCATGGAATGATGGGGTGGAGAAAACCCATATTGCATCTCACCCCTACGTGACTGTTTCTTGCCCATGAGGCACTGCAAACCCTCCCCAGAACACCACGCACTAGATGGTGGTGAGTTGCAGTGGGATAGCCACCCCCAGTGCACTGTTCTCTGTGTCGATGCAAGCACTGCTAGTGCGGATGCACACTGTCACGGAGTCCCCGGGCGATGCTCTGGAACTGCTCCCCACTACGCCAGTCAGGACTTTGGGGAGCCTCCTCTCCCTTGGAGCAGACTTGTTCAGGGCAAGAAGCTCACACGTCTTCACCTCCTGGGTCTCTCCTTGGAGATGGCCTGGCCCTCTCTTGCAAAGGTGCCAGTTGACGTGTTGGGACAAAGGGATCAGTGACCTCTGGCCCAGGAAGGGCTGAGTAGAGAGGAGGGTGGAGGGGTGTTAGTCTGGAGCTTGCTGGGGCGAGGAGTGAAGTGCAGACCTAGGGGTCGGCTCACGTGCCCCAGATGGACCGGCCGAGGGTCTGGTTCGCTGTATCTACAAGCTCTGTTTAGACCCTGTTTCTGTCATCGAATAAACCTCGTTTTGGTTGCTAAGAGTCACGTCTGACTGCAAGTGGGGGTGCAGAACCCTGTGCGTTCCCCAGGACCCCGCTGGGTGGGCTTGCTGTGGAAGCACACGAGGAGGCAGAGATGCTGTAATGCTCAAGGAGACCCAGAGTGGGAGACGTGTGAGCTTCTTGCCCTGACAAGTGCCTCCAAGGAAGAGGAGCTGCCCAAGTCCTGACTGGCGTAGTTGGGGAGCAGTTCCAGAGCATCGCCCGCGGACTCCGTGACAGGTGCATCCGCACTAGCAGTGCTTGCATCGCAACAGAGACAGTGCACTGGGGGTGGCTATCCCCTGCAACTCACACCATCGCTAGTGGTGTGTTCTGGGGAGGGTTTGCAGTGCCTCA
This sequence comes from Chelonoidis abingdonii, assembly GCF_003597395.2. NCBI lineage: Eukaryota > Metazoa > Chordata > Testudines > Testudinidae > Chelonoidis > Chelonoidis abingdonii. Next base: position 1,560,067 of record NC_133770.1, read on the forward strand.
TGGCAAGAAACAGTCACGTGGGTGAGTGCAATATGGGTTTCTCCACCCCATCATTCCAGGGTATCCGTTACATTTCCACTCTTTTCTGGCAAGCCTGCGCGTCCGCATCTCTGAGCTCATCGGATCCTACGCTGTCTCTCAGTATTGTCTGAGAGTTCTGAACACAAATGTCTGATTCCTGCAATTTCCACCGCTGCGAGGGTGTATGATGGTCCTGCAGCTGCCTTGCTGAGTGCCATGAAAGACAATTCAAGATTGCTGTTGGCATTTACGAGCAGCTGCACGCGACAGGCTGCCGGTTCTGAACCCAAGAAACAAGCACATGACTGGTGGATCATATTGTATTCGATGTGGGATGGACAAGCAGTGGCGCAGAGTTTTTGGATGCACAAGCCACATTCCTGGAACTGTGTGCAGAGCTCGTCCAGCTCAGGGATACCAAAATGAGAGCCGGCACTCACAGTGGAAAAGTGAGTGGTGATCGCTGTTGTGGAAACTGCAACACCAGATTGCTATCATCAGTCGGAATCAATTTGGAGTTGGAAATCCACCGATGGGTGTTGCTGTGAAAAGCGTGGCAGGCATTATCGCATCCTTCTACAAAGGACAGTGACTCTGGGCAATGTGCAGGAAATAGTGGATGGTTTTGCAGCAATGGGTTCCAAACTGAGCGGGGCCATTGATGGGACAACACTCCTATTTTGGCCAGACCACCTTGCGACGACTATATCACAGAAGGGATATTTTTTCATGGTATTGCAAGCGCTGGTGGCATCACGTGGTGTGTTCACCGGCATCATCATGCGTGGTTAGGAAAGGTGCATGCGCACACCTCTTTAGGAACACAGACTTGTGCAGAAGGCTTCAAGCAGGGCTTTTTCCCAGACCAGAGGATTACACTGGGATGTGGAATGCCAGTAGTGATCTGGGAGACCCAGCTTCGCCTTTCTACCATGGTCATGAAGCCATTTGACGATGTGGTTCTGGCGGGACCCAATGAGAGTCGTCAATTCAGGCCCAATTGCTCAACAGGGCAGTCACAGCCCTAGGTAGATTTTCCCCTCTAAGGCAACCAAACTAGCCAGACC
>NC_133770.1:1561660-1586244 GCF_003597395.2 Chelonoidis abingdonii
AGTTGCTAGGAGACAGAGTTCCAGGCATTTAGGTGCACTGGCCCTTTGCTCTGCAGCAATCACACACCCTTATCCCACCACCTAGATACTTAAGAACCGCCTAGGGGACACTGAGGCACCAACACAGTATTCAGAGCAAACATTAAGAACAGTCCCAGTTCGTCACACACACAGTGCCGACACAAGGAGCGTAGTGTGGACACACAACAGTGGTTTAATTCCTGTGGCGGCTGTACATTGACGTAACTTAAGTTGACTTAATTGTGTAGTGTAGACAAGGCCTTACTCCACTTTAACTCTTCCCATAGGAATAACCCAGTTTTGACAGCTCTCCCATACCTGCTCAGATCCTTTGCCATCTTCCCTGCCCTTCTCTGGGCTTTTCCAATGTCACCTACAAGTGGTCACAGCTGCCTCCAGGACCCAGGAAAGCCAGCCATTGTTTGAAACATTCTTTGTCCCGAGCGGTTTCCCTGGGTTTGAGCCCATCCTTCCATCTCTCCCCCAGCTCTTGGTGTTTTCATGACTCACCTAAGCAGGGGTTCTGGGCTGTGCTTCTGTCTTTCCAGCCCCAGAGATTCCCCACACATGGCTCTTCCCCTCGCTCCATCTGGCAGATGATCTCAGGTTTGACAGCAGGATGCCCTGTGCAGGGGGCAGAGAATTGCAGGCTAGTGAGTGATGAACTCAGGATGAGTCGGTTTCCTGGCTGCAGGTTCACCCTGGCTTATGAAGAGCAGTTTGTGATCAGGTCTATGGGCCTGATTCTGCAGTACCTTTACTCCACAAACAGTCCAGCAAGTAAGCATAGACCCCTGAGAATCTCTGCTGTCCAACATAAACCCTTCTAGCTACAGGGCCAAGAGCCCTTGGGCATGGGGCAGGGGGTGGGAAGAGGGCAGAGCACAGCATTTCCAGGGTCCGAGATTCTTCTGAGCCTCAACGAAATGTGCACTGACCTGCTCTGACATCTCCTGGCTCTGTCCCAGACCCCCGGCCCTGAGAGAAGAGTAGGAAAGAATCCTCACCCAATGAAGCCACCAGCTCGTAATTCTCCTTCATCACGTCCCGGTACAGCTCCCTCTGCCATTTGGCCAACGCTGCCCACTCTTCCAGGGAGAAATAGACCGCGACATCCTCAAACGCCACCGGCACCTGCAACAACATTGCAAACTCCTTCGTGAAGCACTGGGAGAGCTACCAGCGAAACCCACCAGGTGGCTGCTAGGAATTCGCATTAGGGTAGCGCACGCGGCCCTAGGTCAGGAACTCACACTGGTTCCAAACTCCTTTGAAGTCCCATCCTCACTCTGCCTGCACAGGGGCCCACTGAGCCCCAGGTATCTTGGTTTCTGGATGTAAATCTAAAGCATTTAATAATTATTAATAATTAGCAGTCACTAATTAGTCCTCCGAATGACAAGCTTGGACAAAGCTCTGGGGGTAAAGCTGGAAGGGAGGAGCCTTTTCACGCCTGGCTAACCCTGCTGGGAGTCACATACCTATGCTAGCCTGCCTTGTCTGCGGCTTGGGAAGTTCCTCCTTGGTGGACAAGGTGGCGTGTGCCCCAGGATTAATGAGGAGCGGAGCCAGGGCGTTGTGTCGGGCAGAGAGAGGAAACTCCCACTTGGGATGTGCACCAGTGTCCACCAGGGGCTGGTGCCAGATTCTTGAACTAATTTTGTTTGTGCCCAGAGCTGGACCCTGATCTCAGGAGAGGAGAAATCCAGCGCTCGTCCATTTCACTCCCGTCCTGTCCCAGCGCCCCCCGGCTGCTTCCCCTGGGCAAGGCCAGAGCAAAGCCCCCACTGACATCATGGCCAGAGCCGCAGGCCCCAAGCCAGGAGACATTAAAACCACCCTGTCCGGGGGCATCTCGCCCGCCCTCCCAGCTGTCAGGGGGCTCTGGGGTCAGGCCTCTTTCCCCAAAGCCGGGCTGCCCAGACACAGACCCAGGAGCTAGGGATTTCAGAGAAATACGAGTGTCCTGAGACAGGTGCTGAGAAAACTGCCAGCGCCCCAGGAACCCAGAGACCAGCCCGGCCTCGGGGGCTGCCTGGGCTCCTCTAGCCTGGGGGGAGGGATCCCCCCCATCTCCACTTCCCTGGACCTGGGGGTTTTCCTCACACTGACTGACAGGCCCCCCCCCTCCGTGCCCCCCCCAGGGATCCCCCATCTCCACTTCCTGGAACCTGGGGTTTTCCTCACACTGACTGCAGGCCCCCCCCTCCGTGCCCCCCCAGGGATCCCCCCCATCTCCACTCCCTGGCCTGGGGGTTTTCCTTCACACTGACAGGCCCCCTCCCGGGTGCCCCCAGCGCCCCGTGCCCCCCGCGGAGGGCGGGGCTGCCCTGCTAAGTGGCCGCGCCGACGCCGGGACCGGCTGCCCCCAGGCAGATGGCGGCCGCGGGCGGCGCGGACGGGCGCGGGACCCGGCTGAGCGGGGCGGGCAATGGCCCTTCCCGGGACTGCGGGGTGGGGGGGGGCCCTGGGCCGCAGCGTCTCCGCGGCGCTGGGGTCCCTGTGCCCCCCCGTTCACCGCCAGGGACACGTGGGCTGGGGCTGCCCGGGGCCGGCGCTACCTGAGCGGAGCCTCCTGCGCCCATCGCCCTGGCCTCGGGCCTGGGCCCCGCCGTCCGCTCCCGCCGCTCCCAGCGGCTCCTCCGGCAGGAAGAGGCGGGCCCGGGCCGGGGCCGGTTTAGCGGAGTCGGACCCGGCCGCCTCAGACCCGCTTAACTCGCTGCAATGGGACTGGGGGAGGGAGACCCCCTACCCGGGCCCTGCCCGGACCCTCCTCCTGCGGGCTGGGGCTTGGACCCCCCCTCCGTGTGCCACGCAGGGAGGCACTGGCGCCGCCACCCCAGAGCTGGCTGCTTCCCAGCAGGGCACCACTGGGCTTGCAAAGTGCTTCGGGTAAAAGGCCTCCTGATTTATAGTGAATGAAAGGGCCCCACCTCCCCCGTACAAAGCAACCTGAGATGCACCATCTCCGCCCCCAGGACAGCGCCCCTAGGATCTCCGGGACCTTTGTGCTTAAAAGGGGGGATGGCTGGAAAGAGTCGACTTGCACCAAGCGAGGCTGTAGCCTCACATCCGGCAGCTGCTGCCCTCACCCCCCTCCCTGGGCTCCTTGGGTCACTCGCTGGGGGCTTGTGCTGTGTGGCTGGGGCCTTTCTGGGAGCTGAGCACCAGGGCGCGGCACAGGGTGACAAACTCTCTGGCCCCTGCTAGGCAGGTCAGACTGAGTGATTTCTGGGTCTCATCTAGTCCTAAATTCACGCAGCAAAGAGCTGGCTGGGCACTGTGAGGGGAGTTGTAGGATCATGTAAAAACTAGCGGCTGCCCCCCCCCCCCCCAATAGTTTACAAGCGGCCAGTGGGGGGGAGCAGTACACAGTACTGCTCACTGACACAGTAGCCTGAACTTTTAAACTGTCTTTTCCTTTCTGCCTCAAAGCAGAAAAATCTTGCTTCAAACCAGTTTTTACTAAACTAATAGCAGAGTGCGGGGCTTGACAACCTACCAATCAAGTGTTAACACGGAAGGGTCTTTGTCTAAATGTGTATAAAAGGTTTGTAAAATTTGTGTAAGACGAAGTCTTTTGTAGGAAGGCACAGGCTCTCCTTTCTTCTGCAAAATAAAGCATTTTTCCTTATCCCTGTCAGGCTGTTATTGGCTCTCTGCTGGGCAAACTCAATGTTTCGGTAACAATCAAACTCTTCAGCGCAGAGACTGTCTTGTTCTGTCCTTGGGCTGGATGCAGGACACGGGGGGCCAAGTCCCGACTGGACCCACTGAGGGCTCCTATAACATCACTGGCACCTGTGTGATTACTGTAGCACCGCGGCATACACCAATATTAATAACCCTCCCCTGCTGCATGGGACACGGGACACAGCAGATATTGGAGTGAAACCTGCCAGTTCCCAGCCTTGTCTGGGCGAAGCGCTGAGCACACCCAGCCCTGGGAACTAATGCAACTCAGAAGTAGGACAATGCATCACAAAGCGTGTTTTTCACACAGGGCCCAGGGAGTCAATGGAGGACACAGAGGAGTTTAAGACAGCCCTCTAGACATAGCGGCTGAGCCAGGCAGGACCAAGAGCAGTGTCTGCTCTGAGGGTGGGGTCCCAAGCACCACCTTGGATACAGGCTGCAGATTTTGGTTCCCCACCAGCTATTCATGTAAGGCTGGAATGCTTTCACACACACCCCTTGGGGACAGCTGAGAAAGAAAACAAAGGAAATTAGCTGTTGCCACCAGCTAATTAAACAACATGCAGAAACCTCTTAGCACACCACAATGCAATCCTGTTCTTAAAAAGAGAAGTTTTATTGCAAACAAAAAGGAAGGAAATACATCTGGAACTTGGAGTTTTGCTAGATTTTAAAGGAGCAATTCCAAAAAGTAAGGACCCAAACTAGCTTTCTTGGGGGTTCAGCTGAGGTTACAAGCGAACAAAAGCACCTGGGGTTAGCACAGAGGAGTCCACAAGCCAAAAGAAAGAAAGAAACCCGATTGCATCTATCTAAACATTCCCTGTCCCAGTGATTCCTTATAGGTCTGGAAGATAATTTTTCATACCTGGTTCAAACCTTACACACTGTTCCTGCTTATAGCAGAGCTGCTCCATGTCCCTGCAGCCCCAAGAGAACAACAGACAAGGGGGAAAGTTTTCCCCAACTTTAAAAGGTTTTAGCCCCACCCATTGGCTCTTTTGTTCAGCCCCCCACCCTGCCTTTTTTTTTGGTACCTATGCAGGGATTCTCCGAGGTGAGGCCTGCAGAAAATGCAGCAGCAGATGAACTCCATGATTGTGAATTGCCAGCCCGCCCCACCTCAGCTGTAGAACTGATGAATGAAATTGTTTTTAATTGTTCACTTTATTAATGTAACTTCATAAGTTTTAAGAATGAAACAACATCCATTCATAAAACCAGTTACCCTAATAACTGGCTACTGGACAATGAAGATGCTTGTTAAGAGCCATAGCTGTTCAGTCATCTGCCTTTGTACATTTTACTGTCAATCCAATTCTTGCTTAAATGGCTGAGACTTGCACCATTTCTACATTGTAATTTCTGTTCACCATTCACTACACTTGCCTACATTGTAACTTCTGTTCACTGTGTGCCATATTGTAATTCAAACTCCATTTTGTAAGCTTGCTGCCACCTCCATTTTTGCAAACCCTGCTGTAATCATATTAGTTTAGGTTAGATGTGTGACTGAGGCATGTATGGATGATGGAATCAACCTCCAGCCCCAGCCTGTCCTGATGAAATACAGTTTAAACACCAAGGGCTGAAGATGCGGACAAGAGCCCTAACAACGTGAGAAGAGTCCACCCTAAGAAGAAAAGAACAAAGATACAGTAGAAGGAAGATCAAAGCCAGGTCCCAGGCTGAAAGTCACGCCTGCAATTGACAGGTGATCAGTCACCGAACCCAGAGGCAGCCTGACACAGCAAGACCTATAGACTCTGGATTCAAACTGAAACCTACAAAAAGGATGGGTGAGATGGGAGACTTTGGAGGGTAACATTCTGCTGCCAACATGGAAGGGCATCGGTGCAGGCCCAGCAGAGACCCAGCTCGTCCTTGTGCCCGGCTTTCCTGGCCAGTTGGCCACCACAAGCTGCAAAATCAAGCCACAGACTCAAGCTATGTTCAGGACTGGTAACTATACAACTGCTGCAGAACATCTGATGGACGTGTGTGTGTGGATATGTGTATAGATATTAGTTATTGGTCATAAATCAAATTGTGTTATCACAATAAATGTGGCATCTTTGCCTTATCCCCAAAAACAATCCTGTGTAGTTCTGTCTGCCTAACACAGCCCATTGCATTAGCTACAGGAACATTATCCTGGACTTAAGCTCCGCTTATGCAGGATCAAAGCCAGGAAGTGCGGGGAGCATGAGGACCCATAATGACCGATAGCGTGAAGCCAACAGGCCCTGGGCAGTTATGTCCCCAAAGGAAAACACTGCAAAGAGAAGGGCAAATGTGCAGCCAGTAGTGACTAAACATGGAGATGCTTTTGCTAAACATAAACTTGAGCATGAAAGGACAACAGTGAGTACTGCAATCACAGGAGGAAGTTTTCCTCCACAGGTTTTTTTAGGTATTACCTTGTCTTGAGAAAGTCAAAGACCAGTCTGACCACAAGGCGGATGCAATCCTTGAATTGTCCATGCCACTGACATAACTTCTTTATGATCTTTTCTAGGATTGGCAGGCAGGGCCGGCTTTAGCAAGTGCGGGGCCAATTCGTACTCACCTGGCGGCGCGCCGGGTCTTCGGCAGCATTCAAGGACCTGCCGCCGAAGACCCCCTGGAGCGCCACCGGGTGTGTAAAAATTAAAAAGGTGCTGGCGTGGGGCCTGATTCCGGGGAATTGGGTGAATCAGCCTACAGCCGGCCCTGTTGGCAGGACACCATCGAGACTTCAATCCTAACTTTGCTTCCATTGCAGGCCCACTGTATAAACGTCTGAAAAAAGGGATTGCTTGAGCCAGGGCAGATGGGCCTGCGAGTGCATTTGTAAAATTGAAGCAGGCAGCAGTGCAAGCACCTGTGCCGATCGTTCCAGCTCCCAGCAAACGTCTCACTTAGAGGCTTCTCTGAGTGCAACAGTAGCTTCTAGAGAAGCATGGAATATGTAGGCCAGTAACCTATGCTGTAGGGCAGAGGTGAGCAAATTACGGCCCACGGGACCGTCCTGCCGGCCCTTGAGCTCCCAGCCAGGGAAGCTCACCCCTCACCTCTCCCCTGCAACCTCAGCTCATGGCGCAGTGCCACTACGAGACCAGCCGGTCTGCCCTGGTGCTCTAGACTGCGCTGCGGCGTGACTGGCTCCGGCTGGGTGGTGCAGCTGTCAGTCTTGGTCCTCTGAGTGGCATGGTAAGGGGGAGGGGAGTGGGAGGGTTGGATAAGGCGCAGGAGGTCCTGGGGGGCAGTCAGGGGACAGGGAGTGGTTGGATGGGGGGTGGGGTCTAAGGAGGGCAGTTAGGGGCAGGGGTTCCCAGGAGGGGGCAGTCAGGGGACAAGGAGCAGGGGTCATTGGATGGGTCAGGGGGTCAGTCAGGGGCGGGAAGTGGGAGGCGGTGGATAGGGGGCGGGGGTCAGGGTGTTTGGGGAGACACAGCCTTCCCTACCCGGCCCTCCATCCAGTTGTGGAACCCCCATGTGACTCTCAGGCCAAAACATTTCCCCCCCCCACTCTAGGAGAATGAGCCGAGTGGAACTCAAATATTGATTAGTCACTAGCTGGACAACCAAGCATTAAAGCCAATAGCTCTACATTCCACACACACCCCTTTCCAGTTCTCACTTTCTAATTGAATCGAGGATGGACAGGCAGCTAAAGCCCGACTAGCACACTGGACTTCATTGTTGCATGATGAAGATATAACAGTGACCCCCATGTACCCCTTCTCTGGTGCCTGGGGCCCTGTTTCTGGGAATCCTCAGGCGTGCCCAGATGTTGATCAAGGAAAAACCTTCACCCAGTTTTTCATATTAATACCTCCTAAAATAAAAACCATAGATGAATATTGCTTTTTGTAGATGGGTCCAACCACTATGATCAGGAGAAATCAGTATCTTCTTGTTATTGATCCATTCTCCAAATAGGTGGAAGCAGTTCCCCTTACGGCGAATGCTGCGTTAGCCACAACAAGGATCTTGGTGGAACAAGTCTTCTCTCATTAATCGCCTCGCTTGGGTAGAGTCAGAGGGAGTATTCCAAAGATGTTTGCAGATGTTGGGAGAGCAACACAAAATTGCACCTTCCATATCATACCCCTGAGAGCTTTCTGCACAAAAAAAATATAAAAATTCTGACTCCTTGGAGAAACTGCAGCCTAGAGTGCAGGGAGGGACCCACCTCCGTGCTCCCGCAGACCCGCTCTCGGGCCTGGGAGGGACCCGCAGGAAGCAGCCGGGCAGCCTGAGCTAGAGCAAAGCTGCTTTGCTGGAGAGCTCCTGTCCCCCTCTCTTGTGCTGCATGTCCCAGTCTCTGCTGGGATTCGGCCCCCCAGGGCTGGGCAGTGCCCCGGGGCAAGACCAACCCTGCCCTGAGAGCTCAGTGCAGCTGTAACTTGAGCCCCAAAGCATGGGGTGAGCAAAGGCAGCAGACAGGTGGGAGCGAGGGCTGGGCAGTGCCAGGGGCTGGGCAGGGTGACCACTCAGCTGCATTGGGCTGGAGGCTGGCAGGGAGCCTGCCAACCGGACAGTCAGTGGCCATTCAGCAGTGCTGCCCGGAGCCACCAGGATCCCTTTTCCACTGGGAGCTCCCTTTGGCAGAGTCGCCACAGCCATCACCTCGGGCCCTGCCCAGCGCTCCCTGCCAGGAACCTGCTCCCTCACTCCTCCTTCCCTGGGATGGCCCCCGGCTGCCCCTCCCCAGACCTTCCCTTCCCACCTGCCAGGCCTGGGCTCTGGGCCTCAAATCCAGCAACATGGCCCATTCCCTAGGCCAGGCCCCTGGCTTCTCCTGCATTGCCCGAGTCATCTCTCTCCTCCCCGGAGATGGAAGGGAACAGCCCCTGCAGGGCACCAGCCCTTCCCCTCCCGCGGCTCCTCTCTGCCCAGCTCTCCCAGGCCCTGCCCAGCCCCATGGAGCCTGGGGAGAGTGAGTGGGGAACACACAGGTCAGGTAGCATGACATGGAGCAACAGGAGCACAAGGCAGAGAAGCCTGGTCTGCGTGGGAAGCTGCCATGTTCCTCGTTGTCTTCTCATGCTAGGGGCTGAGAATAGAAGGAAAAACAGATTCCACATCCCTCCTCCAACACCCAGAATAAGGTCACCACCACCACACACAATGCACCCGAACGTAGAACCAGGCAGCCAAAGCCTCTCTCTGAAGGACCCTGCTGTGCCTTGCTCTGGTAATGCCCCTGGCCCACCTGCCCTCCGGCACGTCTACACCAGCCCTGCCCCGGCGTCCAGGGACTCCATGCAGGCGGCTACCTGGCCATGCCCACACCGCTGCCTTGTGCGCTGGGCTCTAACCGGGCTCAGGCAGGGGCTAAGGATCCCAGCGGCTTGCAAACACCCACGGGTCTGACTGAGGAGAGGAGGTGGTGATGCCACAGGGCAGGGCCCTGTCTCACTCTGGGTGCACAGCAGGAGGGGAGGGAATAACTAACTCTGTGCCAGTAAACATGGTGCTCGGGCCAAGATGATACCAAAGCCCCAGGCCCCAGTGCAAGCCCCTCCCTGCTCCCAGGGTCACAGCTGGGGATGGTCAGGAGCTTATGGGGCCCAGGCAGCCCACAGGACCCTCCTCCCCCTTTCTCGAGGCTTTCAATAGTGATCACAAAGCCTAATGTGCAGAGTCGTGGAGGGCAGGGCGTCTCCACGTCTGGCGGGTGAAGGCCCCCGCTGCTACCGGCTGTTAGCACTGGATCCTTACAGCCCAGGAGAGGCCCCAGGACAGGGCGTTACAGCAGCCCAGGCCAACGGGCAGCGAGGCCGGGAACCACTGCAGCCAAGCCCACAGCTGGGGAGAAAGGGCACAAAAGCCAATTGTCACAGAGTCCCTGGGCGCTGCTCTGGAACTGCTCCCCACAAAACCAGTCAGGACTTTAGGGAGCCTCCTCTCCCTCAGAGCAGACTGTCTCCAGGGCAAGAAGCTCACACGGCTTCACCTCCTGGGTCTCTCCTTGGAGCATTCAGCATCCTCTGCCCCTTTGTGCGCTTCCCACAGCGAGCCCACCCCCTCGGGGTCGTGGGAAACCCACAAGGTCCTGCACCCCCACTTCGCAGTCAGACGTGACTCTCAGCCAGCATAAAACAGAGGTTTATTAGATGACGGGAACATGGTATAGAATAGAACTTGTTAGCACAGAAATCAGTGACTTTCAGCCAAGTCCATATTGGAGAATCCCAGACACCCTGGCCTTCCCCCGTCCAGTCCCCCACTGCAGGCAGCCCTGGACCCAGCTGCCTGGCCTCCTGCATCCAGTCTTTTTGTCCTGCTTCCAGAGCAAAGTGTGACACGGTTACGTTCCCCTCCTCAGTCTCAGGTTACGAAGGGCATTAGCCATCGCCTACACGCAGGCAACTGGAGACACCTCACTTGTCCTGACGGCCTCAGCAAAAGTCTCACACCCAATTCCCACCACCTAGGCATTGGTGCAGCACACAGGGAAACTGAGGCACACAATATTGTGTGATGGGGCAAGGCCAGATGGCTACAGTAAAGTACTGAGAAACAGGTATGTTAGCCCCAGGCTAAACAAATCCCTAGTACCCTGGTAACCAAATGGCAGTTGCTCCAGGTTAATCCAGTCACCTGGAGCCAATTAAGATCTTTCTAGAAGGCAGTTAGAGATAGCTACTTTAATTAGAACACCTGCAGCCAATCAAGGCAGGCTAATCAGGGCACCTGGCTTTAAAAGAAGTCCGTCACTCCAGTCAGGCAGGGAGGAGCCAGGGGAGAGGAGCGTGTGTGAGGAGCTGGAGCAAGAAGCGAAGTGAGAGAGAGTGTATTGCTGGAGGATTGAGGAGGACAAGCATTGTCAGACACCAGAGAAGGTCCTGTGGTGAGGATAAAGAAGGTTGTTGGAGGAGGCCATGGGAAGTAGCCCGGGAGTTGTAGCTGTCCTGCAACTGTTACAGGAGGCACTATAGACAGCTGGACCCACAGGGCCCTGGGCTGGAACCCGCAGTAGAGGGCGGGTCTGGTTCCCCCAAACCTCCCAACTCCTGATCAGATGCAGGAGAGCTGACTCAGACTGTGGGTTCCACAAGAAGGAAGATCACTGAGGTGACAAATCCGCCAAATAAGCGCAGACCCACCAAGGTGGAGGAGGACTTTGTCACAATTGGTATAGGACAGGAGATCACATGCAACGTAAGGTGAAAACCTCACTTTGGCACACCTCAGCTGTTTCTGGCTGCCTCCCCCCCACCCCATTGTCTTTACTTTGCAACCCTGGGGGTGACCCCAGGGCAGGATGACTGTCCCGCTCTGTCCACCGCTGAGTTCAATAGGCCTGTGGGTGGATAACGAACACCACGGATGTGTACGCACTGATTTGGGTTCGGTTTTCGGCCTCGTGGATAACTGCTCCCTTGCCCTCCAAGATCCATCTCTGCAGGTTTCTGCCAGTCCCGACCGTGACCTGCGTGTGCACCTGTAACAGCCGCTAGTCACAGGTTCCCTTGTGAAGTAGAATAATTATTTGTAAAAATAAGAATGATTAAAGAAATGTTGTCTGCACCTTTAAGCAAATTGTTGGAATGTGCAATCAGGTGTCAGGAACACGACATTAGCATAGAACATTGCACCGTTTAAGGCAATTGGAAAAGTATTAGCCTTAGATCGATACCAATCAGTAAGGACGTGGAATATGCATGCTGTGTCGCATGGCTTTTCCTGTCTGTTGCTTCTTTGTCCCTTTGTCTAAACTCCTGCCCTTTCATCTGTATAAATAAGATAGTTTGTGTCTTGCATGGTGCTCACATTATCTGGGTGTATTAGCAGAGCGCTGGGCTAATAAAACAGAGTGGGCTGACAATCTGTGAGTCCTGAGTCTAACTTTGACACCCTCTTTGGCGAACAGCCAGAGCCGTGAGGAAAGGGGCCTTCCCTTCTTCACCCCGCAGGGGAGTCTTGCTGGTCGCAGGCAGCCATAGTGTGCAGCCAGAATGGTGAGGGGGCCAGCGAAGAACCCAGAGAACTGGGCCGCGAGGGGCACCCCCAGAAACCAGGCACCCAAAGTCACTCAGACATCTTGGCCTTTGAGTGTAAATGAACTCCAGAAAAGCCTCAACAGGCAGAACCCCTCCCCCCCCCAAAGCGCATCACCCACCCCCTCAGAGCCCAACTCTGGGAGGCTGGGACAGGCCCAGTCTCAGCCTGGCTCTCAACAGCAGAAGGTAACTGAAGGCGACAAGGTCTTGGTGGGATGTTGGAGGGAAACAGAGTTTCAACAGACATGAAACCCACTAAACACAGGAGACCGATCAAGAAAAGAGGGTATTGAACCAAAGCACGAACGATGCCCACTGCAGTCATCCTCTTGAAAGCCAGCCACCAACCTGCACTCGGATCTCAGACTGTACGGGCAGGGGACAATTGTGATCAGTGTGACGTTATTGATATAAACTGGGACCATATAGAACATGGGTTGCAACCAAGGTCCTGTAGTGGCACCAAATCCTATGTAAAGGGGGTCTGTAGCGAGGCGGTGTGGCTCCCCTCCTCCACAGGGAGGGTTGAGCCCCGTCAATCTCCCCCCAGGGCGGAACTTCCGGGCGGAAGCCCCGCCCCCCAAAGGGTCAGGCGGCGACCCGGAAGCATAAAAGCCAGGCGCCAGCCTTCAGTTGGAGCTCAGCCGCCGGCCAGAGCAGACGTGTCGGCCGACCCTCGTCGCTGGGAGGCTGCGGAGCTCAGAGACAGGGATCCGGCCTTGCCGGAGCCGACCCGCAGCCACCACGACGCCGAGCTGCCGGAGCGACCCCGCAGCAGCTACGACGCGGAGCCACCAGAACTAACCCCCCATCACCACGACGCGGAGCTACCAGAGCTGCCCAGCCCTTACTACGGCCCGGAGGAGCCCTCGGCCCAGGCCTGGCCCAGCTGCCCGGAGACGCTCCCGGACCTACCACCTGGCCCGGACTGGGAGGAGCCCATGGGGGTGGATGACCCTGCGGACCAGGGGATTGGAAGTAGCCCGGGGGCGGCTGACTATAGTCAGGCCCCAAGCCTATGGCCGTGTGTGTCGGGCGGGATCCCTGTTGAATCACCCCGTCATTGTGTTTCGGCCCGGATCCCCACTGACCGCCTAGCGGCGACAGCCGCTACCAGGGCCCCGGGCTGGAACGCAGAGGAGTGAGCGGGCCTGTGTTCCCCCTGCCACCCGTAACCGGCTGGCAGAAACCCCCTTTCACCCCCCAGTGACTCTGCTACTGCTCTGCCCCACCCCAAAAGGGCCAGAGCTTATCGTCCTGTTTGTTTGGTGCCCCGCCTGAACCAAGGGCTGGGCCCCCATTGACTCTGCTACTGCTCTGCCCTGCCCCAAAAGGGCCGGAGCTGATTGTACTGTGTTTGGTGCCCGCCTGCATCAAGGCTGGACCCCTACTGACTTTGCTGTGCCTCAGTCCGCTCCACAGGGACTGAACACCCGGACGGTGGACCGCGGACCCGAAGGACAGGACCCAGAGGGGACAGAACGAGGCCAGTGTGGCTCCCCTCCTCCACAGGGAGGGTTGAGCCCGGCCCCCCCTCGTCACAGGGTCATATAAGGTGTCTAAGACCAGGTTACGGGTTATGATTATGCTGTCTGTATCATTTTGTAGCTGAAGTTATGAATATTGGCTGTGTACTGTCTGTATTTCAAACTTGTGTTGTGTCACTAGGAAAGATTCCAGACAAGTTGGTGTCAGCTCTGCTTAGCCTGCTTGATGGCCCATTAAGGACCATCATCTACACAATTGACCCATCGAGAGAAGGCAGTTACACCCTGTGACTCAGCAGGGTGTGCAGAAACTGGCCCATATGACTGCAGACTCCATTTTGCTGTAACTTTCCACTAGTAGAACAAAGAAGTGTCCTGACACCTGGAAAAGCCTCTATAAGGCTGATGCCTCATCTCCATCTTTTCTTCAGTCCTGCTTCTTACCTCTGGAGGGACTTTGCTACAAACTGAAGCTCTGCACAAGGGACTGATGACCCATCCCAGCTGGGGATGTATTCCGAGACTTGATTTGAACCTGCAGTTCACTCCATCACTGCTACAAGCCTAAACTAAGAACTTTGCCATCACTGTATGTAATTGATTCCATTTAACCAATTCTAGCTCTCATCTCTACTTTTTTTTTATGAATAAACCTTTAGATTTTAGATTCTAAAGGATTGGCACCAGTGTGATTTGTGGGTAAGATCTGATGTGTATATTGACCTGGGTCTGGGGCTTAGTCCTTTGGGATCGAGAGAACCTTTTTCTTTTCCTGGGGTGTTGGTTTTCATAACCATTCATCCGCAGGACGGGTGGCACTGGTGGGGTGACTGGAGACTGGAGTGTCTAAGGAAATTGCTTGTGTGACTTGTGGTTGGCCAGTGGGGTGAAACCGAAGTCATTTTTGTCTGGCTGGTTTGGTTTGCCTTAGAGGTGGAGAAACCCCAGCCTAGGGCTGTAACTGCCCTGTTTGAGCAATTGGTCCTGAATTGGCACCTCAGTTGGGTCCCGCCAGAACCACATCGTCACAATCAGCTCTCTGAGCTCCTGCATGTTGCAGGCCACAGAACCTCCCTAGCCACTCCTGTAACAGCCTCCAACCTCTGGCTGAGTTACAGATGCCTTCAAATCATGGTTTAAAGATTTCAAGTTCACTTGCAGGTTTAAACTAACCTGAGTCCCATGCTGCAGAGGAAGGTGAAACCCCCCCAGGGTCTCTGCTAATCTGACCTGAGGGAAAATTCCTTCCTGTGATCAATTAGACCTGGAGCATGTGGGCAAGACCCACCAGCCAGACACCTGGAAGAGAATTCTCTCTTGTAACTCAGAGCCCTTCACAGCCAGTGTTGCCTCACCGGCTGGCAGGCTCTGGTGTTTGACTGTGCAGTGTTGCAGGGGACCAGTCCCATTGCAGGATCAGCACCAGAACCAAGTGAATACCCAGGCCTAACACAAGCTGCCAGTGGGCTCCTGACTAGGCAATGCTCACCCCCACTCCCGCCAACAGTAAGATGCAGCACATTACACCGAGAGCAATGCAACACCCCGCACTGGCTGTGTCCAACAGCTCCACTTTATTCCACGCTAGTACAGTTCCATGTTTCTGTTCTAGTCACACACACAAGCCAGGCTAGGAGGCAAATACTCCTGTTCCCAGTGACTCCTACTGCATAACCAGGAGGGGCAGAAATCCATGGGGGATTCTGGCCAAGGCGACGGGGATTGGGACGTTCTAGTCTACACGAGGGCTACGTTAACACTAGATGTTGTCGTAGGACAGAAGAAAGAGTCAATGGATAAATTAGATTAGCAGGATGAACGACCTCCCCCACCCCCCCCACAGGATCAAAGCCCCAGGGCAGGAGTCCCGTAGGGCTGGTAGGACATACCTGACATCCTTTTTCCTTCCACGCTGGGAGAGCCGGCAGCCAAATCACTGGGCGACTATTTTACTTCACACAGTCGACGCTCAAAGCCTTACACCTTGGGGCCAACCTGCCCCATGGACAGCCAGCCAAAGCAGGAGCCTCGCTGCAGGGGACTGGGATGTTTCTAATTGGAGGAGCAGCAGATAAAGGGTTAAACGTGTGTCTGTAACCACCATGCACCTCAGTTTGCTCTGCGCTGGAGTGTTTGCTGCTCTAAGACCCAGTTTTGCTCTCGAAGACTCAGAACACCTCACGGCCAAGTGCTGCCAAGCCGCTCCCCTCTGGCCCCAGCTCGCTACAGGCAGGGTTAGGAACCAAGTCAGCCTAGCTCAGGGCTTTTCAACCTTCTTTCATTTGCAGACCCTACAAAGTTTCAACTGGAGGGGCAGCCCCCCTTGGAAATCCTAGACAGTCTGAGGACCCCAGGGGGCTGCAGCCCGCAGCCTGAAAGCCCCTGGCCTAGGGCTGTGATGCCACTGAGGACAAAGGCTATTGGAGTCAGCTCAACTTGTCTTTCCGCAGCCGTCTCCCAGCGCGAGATCCCCCAAGCCGCTGCGGCGGGAAGCCGTGGCCCAGGCAGAGGCCAACGCAACAGACAGCGCTCGAGCAGCTCTCCAATTCAGCAGCTTAGCACAGCCCAGCCACAAGGGCTCCCAGCCAGGCTGCTGGTGCCTGGTCATACGGGGGAAGGACTGGCTCCCGGACTAGGCTGCGACGTTCCCCTCGCAACCAGAGACCTGACACCGCCCAGGGATTTCTGTCGGCCTGGCCGGGAACCAAGGGACACCTGTTCACAGCTGCTCTACGGATATAGTGTTTAGTGGCTCTAATGGTATGTACCGAGACCACAGGCACCACATGGGCCCGGCCTCAGTCACTGGACCATGCAAAGGGCACCACCCTGCACACAGGAACCGGCGTTCCCAGACACCTCAGGGGGGCTGAGATCTGCAGATGCCCCCAACCTCCTGCCTGGGCTGGAGCCTGCTGTTTGCCCCAGTTCTACTGGCCAGGCGAAGCCTGGGAGCCCCTGGCGCAGCAGGTTGGATACCCCTGGGCCAGGGCTGCAGCGGGCAGCAGGACCCCTCGCAGAGCCCTGGCACCAGTGCAGCTCAGTCACCTGCGGGCGTGGGGCAGAGGAAGGAGAGATGCCAAGGGCATAAACAACTTCCCACAGGGGAACCCCTGCCCTTAGTGCCAGAGCCAGCTGTGGGGGGTCAGGGGACGCCAGCGGCTCCTTCGGCAAAGGGAGCGCTCGGAGCAGAGCCATCATCACGTGACAGGATCTGTGTCCGGAGAAAGCCTGTGGCCAGTGCCGTCAGAGGGGTTAAACCTGCTGGCAGGGGACCAGCTGCCCCATGAAGCGGGGAGGAGTCAGAGGGCGTGGGCTGAGCCAGCCAGTCACAGGCACAAAGAAATCTCCTCCAAGGGCAGACCCCCTGGGGAAAACCATCTTATTAGGAGAGAACCAGCGCTAGGCCACCCTACCGGGGGAGGGGAGCTGGTCCCTGGGGTGCCGGGCCACCCTACCGGGGGAGGGGGCTGGGGCAATGAATTATGAGGAGAGACTGAGGGAACTGGGATTGTTTAGTCTGCAGAAGAGAAGAATGAGGGGGATTTGATAGCTGCTTTCAACTACCTGAAAGGGGGTTCCAAAGAGGATGGATCTAGACAGTTCTCAGTGGTGGCAGGTGACAGAACAAGGAGCAATGGTCTCAAGTTGCAGTGGGGAAGGTTTAGGTTGGATAGTAGGAAACACTATTTCACTAGGAGGGTGGCGAGGCAGTGGAATGGGTTACTGGGGTGGTGGCGGAGAGAAGAGACTCGTTCCCGGGGAATGATCAGTCCACTAGAAGGCTCGTCTCTCCCCCACCCATGCTGTCTGTCCTTCCCCCTCCTCTAGTCCACACCCCCAGCCCCGGTGTCCCCGCCCACCCCCCGCCTGATCTACTCGCAGTTTAGACACCGAGCCCTGGGGAACCCTGGTCCTTCCCCTTCCCGCCCTGCGGGCAGCCTGCAGCCCTCGGCTCACCCTGCCATGCTGCCCGAGCCCCCCCAGGGGGAAGGGTGGGGAGCGGGTCAGAGGGCAGCACTGCAGGAGGGGTCAGAGCAGGCCGAGCCCAGCCCGAGTGGAGCCAGCAGCCCCACACCAGGCACATAGCGGGAGCGACCAGGGGCCTGGCTCTGGCAGGCCTCAGCCACAGCGGCCATTCGCACGGTGCTCTCCGTCTCCAGCAGTCTCTCCCAGTGGTACACCAGGCCGTGCAGCTGACACCACTTCATGGCGGCAGACAGACCAGCCAGGGCCTCGGCAGCAGTGATGCAGCTCCCCGGGTCCGGGTCCCCGTCCTCCTCCGAGCACTCGGCAGCCTCGGCCCACTGGCTCCTCTGGGCCAGCACACACTCCTCACTGGTCATCTCGCCCACGGCCGGCTCCTCGGCGTCCATGCCGACGAACTCGCTGAAGTCCTGCTCGCTCATGAAGGGCGGCCGGGGCACGTCGGCCAGGGGCAGCAGGTCCAGCTCCTCCCGCTCAGAGGGCGCCAGGTGGAAGCCGGCCTTCCGGAAGCAGCTCTGCACCGTGGCTGGCCGGACCAGGCTCCATGCCTGGTGCAGCATGTAAATGGCGTCCAGCAGCGTGACCCGCCCGGCGATCTCAGCCGCCCGCCCGGCCCGCCCCTGCTCTGGGCTCAGCTGGGCCTTGGCCGCCACCAGTGCCCGGTAGTGTCCCTTCAGATTGCAGACGACGCCCATGTCCAAGGGCTGGGTGATGCTACTGGTGTTGGGGGGGAAGAAGGCCAGCTTGATGTGGTGCAGCTTGGCCTGCAGCTCGCGGGGGTGGGCGCTGTTGTGGGCCAGGAAGAGCAGGACCTTGCGCCGGTTGCGTCGCAGTTCCTGGTCCCACTGCAGCACCCACTGTTGGAAGATGTGCGCGGTCACCCAGGCGTTGGCCGAGCTGGCGTAGGCGATGGGCAGGGCGTGCAGGTCCTTGGGCAGGCACCGCGGCCGCCGGCTCTTGCCCACCACCAGCAGGCGCCTCTTCTCCGTGCCGGCGTGGTTGGCGCAGCAGAGGACGGAGACGCGGTCCTTGGCTTTCTTGCTGCTCAGGAGCGTCGGGTCCCGGCCGGGATAGCCGCGGTACAGCAGCCCAGTCTCGTCGGCATTGAAGATGTTCTCGGCACTGTAGCCGGCCAGCAGGGAGGGCAGCACTTCGCTCACCCAGCTCTGGGCACTGCCGACGTCCGCGTCCTGCTTCTCGCCGAGCTGCCGCTTGAAGACGATGTTGTGGCGGGTCTTCCACCGGCAGAGCCAGCCATCCGTGGCCTCGAACTCCCGGCCCGAGTGCAGGGCCAGCTCCTGGGCCTTGGCCTTCAGGATCGGGCCCGAGAGCCTCTCCCCCCTGGCCAGGGCCTGCTGGAACCAGAGGAACAGCGTGTCCTCCACCTCCCCACCCTTGCCCTCCCGCTTGCGCTTCCGCAGTGGGTTGGCGTTGGTGCGCCAGTCGGCCAGAATCTGCTCCCTGCTGCGGCCGATCCGGCCCGCCTGGCTCTTGGAGATCCCGAACAGCTTGGCCACACTGGACAGGGAGGCAGAGGGTGACTCTAGGGCCTGCAGCAACTTGACCCGGTCAGCCAGCGAGAGCTCCTTCCTCTTGGAAATGACTGCGGTCGTGCAGCACGAGAGCCGGCGCTTGGAAGGGTCTGCAGGGAAAGAAACCCTGTCAGCTCTCCGCAGACCGCTCAGCGCCTCTCCCATGCCTCGTTCCCAGGGCAGCTGGGCCCCACACACCCCGCATCTTCCTGGAGCAGTTGTTTCCTCTCCAGCCCCAGGCTTTGAGCCTTGCAGCCCTCCTGGGACCAAAGATCATCCTTGGCTACCAATGGGGAAACTGAGGCACAGAGAGAGGCTGTTACTTGTCCAAGGTCTCAAAGCACTTCACTGGCAGATCTTGGAACAGAATCCAGGAGTCCCGGCTCCCACCTCCCAGCAGATCCCATTCCCCTCCTAGAGCTGCAAATAAGAACCCAGGAGTCCCGGCTCCAAGTCCCACTGGAAACCCTCCACGTGCAGCCCTGAATGAGTCACCTGCGATGAGAGGCTGCGACCCAGGAGTGGGGAGCTACCCTGTTCTCAACCCCTGCGCTAGCAGCTGGTCACCCTCCCCACTGGGGGGCTCTGAGCAATAGAAAACCACAAGATCATAACACGCCCAGCCCATGGGGCTGCCGCAGTCCAGCCTGCATTCCCTGTAAGGAGCAGCAGCCGGGAGTTCCTAGGAACAATCTGTCAGTCCCAGCACGACACTCATGTGGGCTTTTTCAGACAGAGTTTGAGTTTGGGCCCCTCCGCTGGGACATGGGCATTGAACCCTGGTGGGGAATGGACTCCAGGAGCGAGCAGCTGCGAGCGCTGCCTGCAGAGAGCGTGGGACACATTCCCAAGCAGCAGGGAGAGATCGCCGGGAGTGGAGACGGGTCAGATACGCTAACAGGACAGAAGGCTACGTGAGGTGCAGGGCAGAGAATCAGCCATGAGCAGTAATGCAGAGACAGCGTTTGCACGTGTGATAACTGGCCATGGTACACAGGGACCTGGCCATGCACACGCGCAGTCACGACAGCTGTGTACGGGCACGCTAGAAACTATGGGCTTGGAAGTCTCCAGGCCCGAGTCTCCCGTCTCGGGCCATGTGCTGCTCTTTGCACTTGAGCCATCATATGCCCATGCTGCCCAGCCATCAGCGGCAACTCGGGGCAAAGCAAGTGGGGAGAGGAGCAGGGCCTCGGAGTGGGCATGCCAGGCCATCCAGCTCCGTCCAGGCTGGGAACTGGGTCTGCAGAGGTGTGTGCATCACTCACCTGGGCCGGGGCCTTTGGGGGGCTCCCTCGCTCGCAGGTCCTGGCTGTCCCCGACATGTGGCTCTTCCCCTCGCTCCAGATTAGAGACAAGCTCAGGTTTGGGGCTTGCAGAGCCTGGGCCGGGGGGAAAAGCACAGTCACTTTCTAGCACTTCCCCAAGACCCTGGCTCAGGCTGCCCTAGGCTGCTGTGGCGGGGACGATGCTTGGGGTCAGGTGTGAAACAGTCATCAGAGCTGGTGCTAAAGGGGCCGTCTTGTATGAGGCACAGTCAGAGTGGTTAATTCCCACAGGAGCCAGACAGAATCTCCCCCCACACCCTGCCCCCCAACCCTCCATCGTACTCTGCCAGCACCTGGAGCGCTCGGACACGCCTACACAAGCAATGCGTTGACCAGGGCTACGAGGCCAGATCTGGGCAAAAGCAGTTCCTGGGGCTCAGTGCTGGGCACCATGCACAACCGGGTTGAAATGGAGACAGGGACCGAGTGAGACCCCCAAAGAGTCAGCAGGGGATATTGCAGGTCACAGCTGAAGTGCACAGACAGGAGCTTATGCAGCCCCATACTAGCCTGCCCATGCCTCTCCGGCTCTGATGCCAGCCCACCCCGGTGCCTACCCCACACCTCGCCTGCCCTAGCCCCAGCCCGCCCTGGTCCCAGCCCTCCCCATGCCTTGCCCACCCCATGCCTCACCTGCAGTCTGCCCTGGTGCCAGCCTACCCCATGCCTTGCCCACCCCAGTGCCCGCCCCACACCTCGCCTGCCTCAGCCTGCCCTGGTCCCAGCCCACCCTATGCCTTGCCATGCCCCATGGGGTTCCATGGTTGTCACAATCAATCAGATTTCCCCACAGCAGGAATCGGTGGGAGACCCCGGTGACATCTGAGCTGGGGGCTGCTGCTAACAAGGAATGGCCGAGGAGCTCACCCAGTGAGGCCAGCAGTTCATAATTCTCCAGCATTACGTGGCGGTACAGCTCCCGCTGCCATCCGGCCAGTTTCTTCCACTCCTCCTTGGTGAAATACACAGCGACATCCTCAAAGGTCATGGGCCTCTGGGAAACAAACCACCCCTGCTCAGCACCACCCGCTTCGGGGGCCTGTGGATGCTCACAGCCCGGACTTGGGGCCCTTCGCTTTGACCACGTCGCCCCCTCTTTGCTGCCCTCCACTGGCTCCTTCGCTGCTAGTTTTTCACTGTCCGTCCTCACCCACCCGGTATCTCCCTCTCAGCTGCCAGCCGGCGCAGGGCCTGCCTGGTACACTGTCAAACAAGCCCCTCGGCACCCCCACAGAACAACCTGATTATCCACCTTCACGAGCCTCAGCCCTGCTGCATTGTGTCCCCAAGCTCCCCCTCCGCCCGCCCGCCTCTGCTGTCTCTGGGCTGGTACCTACTGACCAGCTCCCGGGGCCCAGGCTTCCTGCTCAGAGCGTGTCCCACAAGGGGGGCCTGGCCCGGCCCATGCCTGGGGCGACAAGGCAATCGCTAGCTAATAATTGGAATGTTGGTGTGGATGGGTATAGTTTGCTCAGGAAGGATAGACAGGGGGAAAAGGGAGGAGGTGTTGCCTTATATATTAAAAACGTACACTGAGGTGGAGATGGACATAGGAGATGGAACTGTTGAGAGTCTCTGGGTTAGGATAAAAGGGGTAAAAAACAAGGGTGATGTCATGCTGGGAGTCTACTACAGGCCACCTAACCAGGTGGAAGAGCTTTTTTTTCAAACAACTAACAAAATCATCCAAAGCCCAAGATTTGGTGGTGATGGGGGACTTCAACTATCCAGATATGTGTTGGGAAAANTGGATGTTATCCACAGAAACCCATCACATCGCATGGGACATGGTCCTCTAGAATGGTGTGCGTTGAGCTGAAGAGACATATGAATCTTTAAGCAACCTGTTCTCGCCCTCAGGTGACATTGTGCCGGGGAATCCAAAGCAGTGCAGACCAATGCATGTTCATTTTCATCATCTGAATCAGATGCCACCAGCAGAAGCTTGATTTTCTGTTTTGATGGTTTGGGTTCTGTAAATTCCGCACAAGAGTGTTGCTCTTTTAAGACTTCTGAAAGCATGCTCTACACTTGGTCCCTCAAATTTTGGAAGGCACTTCAGATCTTAGGTCGAGTGCTGTAGTTATCTTTAGAAATCTCAGATTAGTACCTTCTTTGCATTTTGTCAAATCTGCAGTGAAAGTGTTCTTAAAATGAACAACATTCTGGGTCACCACCAGAGATTGTTATAACATGAAATATATGGCAGAATGCAGGTAAAACACAGAGCAGGAGGCATTCAATTCTGTACACTTTGTATTCTGTGTTGTAATTGAAATCAATATATTTGAAAATGTAGAAAAACATTCAAAATATTTAATAAAAATCAATTGGTATTCCACTGTTTAATCATGATTAATTGCACTGTTAATGTTTTTAATTGCGATTAATTTTTTTGAGTTAATTGCGTGAGTTAGCTATGATTAACTGACAGCCCTAGTAGTGAATTCTATATGGAGAATAGTTTTCAAAGTTGGGATGGCTACCTTACAACATCCCATCAGAAACATTTATCTATTACAGTCAAACCTCACAATAACGCGAATTTGGATATAGTGCAATCATAAATTGGCTTCCATTTAAGGCCGTAATACTGTTCGCATTTTGCCGGAATACTTTTTTTTTTTTTAAAGACATTTATAAATAAACTGCATTCTTCCGGTCTTATAGGATAAAGTGACTCGTGGTCATTGCAGACCCATTGCACTTAGTTCTTGGGTTGTACACATGTATGGTGTTTGCCTATGAACCTGTTATTAATTTCCTATATTTAAAAAAAATATTTTACCATTATGGATACACCAGTTTGCAAACACATTTCGTTTTCTGCCTAAGAGAAATTGTATATCCTGAATCAACTAAAGAAGGGCAGACAACAAACTCAGCTTGCTAGAGATCTAGGAATTAGCGAGTCGACTCTGCGAGGGTGGAAAAATGCTCCCTAGCTTACCCTGCACTCTTGAAGAGGAAACTGGTTTACAGCGTAAAAAGGTCAAGTTCGCTAATGACGAAAGCCTAGATTCAGCTTGTACCAATGATTTGTCCAGGCTCACTCAGAAGGAGTTCCCATTTCTGGCCCTATTCTGAAAGCTCAAGCAGAGAAATTTGATTGCCTTATCAATGGTAATGAATCCAAATTTAAGGTGAGTAATGGCTGGCTGGACAGATTCAAGAAAAGGCACACTATAAGCCAAGTTCTTGTGCCTGGGAAAATCCACTCAGCTGATAAAGAGGCTGCTGATTCCTACCCAACTGAGCTTAAAAAGTTGCTGGAAGAAGGTTGCTAAACAGCCGATCAAGTTTACAACTGTGACAAGAGTGGTTTATGCTTTAAAATGTTACCCGATCGCACCCTCGCAACCAGGACTAATAGTCACAAACGAGAAGGCTTTAAGCAGAGGAAGGACCGAGTCACTCTCTTGTTTTGTGTCAACAAGTCTGGCAGCCAAAAAGTCAGACCTCTGATGATCGGAAAAGCGAGGTCTCCCAGATGTTTCTGTCATGGTGATATGAGGGCCCTTCTCTTCGAATACATCAACAGCAAGAGTGCATGGATGAATAGCTCCATATTTAAAGACTGGTTCCACAAAACTTTCATGCCAGCCATACAGGCTCATTTGGAAAAACTCAAGCATGAGGAAAAAGCTGGATAATTGCCTTGCCCACCCCCCAGCAGAAAATCTTGTCAGTCGTGACGGCAAGATTAAAGTCTCTTATCTCCCGAAGAAGACAACATCAGAAATCCAGACACTGGACCAAGGCATCATATTGGTATTTAAGCAAAACTATTGTCAAGAAATGATCAAGCGGATGACAACTCTATCGACACACCACTGGCGTCACTCAGTTTGAAAGAAGTCTGTCACCTCGGTGGGAAAGCCTGGGATGCTATCTCTGCACGTTGCATTGAACGATGCTGGAAAAAGGGTCCAGCTTTTCCATCATCTACACACAATGATGGTAACGACAACGAGCCTGAATTTACAAGATTCACTGAAGACGATGTACGTTTAGCCGAAGAAGCACTCAGAGAATATGAGCACAGTCATCAACTGGTTTTTAGCAGATGATATTTGCCCCATATATGAACACATCTCAGATGACAAAATTGTTGCAAATGTCAGCAGGAAGAATGAAGTTGCACCACCAGAGCCCAAAACCAGTGGCGCTAATGACGAGGACGATGATGATGGCACCTCAACTCCCCCACCAAATGTGTCCGAGGCAGTAAAGCACCTAGAAGCCAGTTTGAGGTGGCTGAAACTCAAGACATGGATAGCATTCAAATCCTTCAACTCAGAAGCATTCTTGACTTTGCTAGAAGTCAAACAGTCTGCAGCAAATAAGCAGACCACACTAGATAGCTTTTTTAAGAAGTGATGAAATTTAAAATTATGGTGTCATTCAGCCACATTGACTTTGCATTCTGCACAAAGATTAGTACAGTCAATTTCACATGTTTCTTTCATGTACATGTAATTAAATTACTACTTTTGTGTTTAAAACACGCTGGGATAACTTTTTTTTTTTTTTTTTTTT
>NC_133770.1:1586344-1598532 GCF_003597395.2 Chelonoidis abingdonii
AAACCAGCATATGGTATAACCCAAGGTGCTCCATTCCTCTCCAGCTGCAAGGCAAAATCCTGCCTTGACTCCAACAAGCCTGCTGGGCGTGCGATGGTCAGCACAGAATTTGGGCCATCATCCCAGGCTAGATTCTCTGTCTTGTATTTTTACTAGGCAGCTATTCTGGTGCTCTCGTGTGATAAAAGCAGGGAAGCCGAGCCGGCTGTGAGCGGCACTGGGACGTGTGCACACCCTTGGCTCTGTGTGTCTCTGGGAAGTGTCTGTGTTTTACTGGGGTTGGGCGGTGGGTTAAAGGCAGAAAGCTGCCCCCACCCCACTCCTGAGGCAGCTGGTGATATTCCAGGAGGACGTCGCATGCAGAGACTTTACTGGGTGTAGAAATGGTCCAAGGAAAATCAAAATTAAAACCCTTTTTCCACGTCATTTCTTCCCTGGATTCAAATATGTGATATTGAAAATCGTGAGGCTGTTCTAGGGAGACCAGCCGTCCGAGGAGATGGGAGAAGAGCTCATGCGCTTTTGGGCTTGTCTGTCTAGGTGCTGTCGTATCCAATGGGTTTCTGACGTCTCTATTGCTAGCCAGGAATCGAGGCTCTAGAAATCCGGCTTCATCCTGTTACCCACCCCCTGTCCTGCTGGGCTCTCCCAGTAAGAGTTATTGCCGTGAGTCGGGAAGGGAGCACGGATCTCACAGCTCCGGGGCAGTGTGGAGGGTGTGTCGGTCTCCGAGCTCTAGCCCCTGTTCTCCTGGCTGCTCTGCCTGATACCCGTGTTCCTCTCATGTTCCTTCTGCTTTACGTCGCTGGCTGGCGCGAAGCAGAGCCCACGGGTGACTCTGGCACAGATCAGGACATGGGGTGGCAGCCAGTTGGCCGGAGTTCTGGCTTAGGCTGGCGGCGGGACCATGAGCGAAGGAGAAGGGAGGCAGTAAGGTGCACTGCTGGGGATGCCTGTGAGATGGACGGGGCGTCTGGATTTATTTAACGGCTTTGTGAGTGATGGAGGAGGGTGAACGCAGCGTGGGCTACATTCGCTGCTGCTAACCTGGGAGGGGTTGGAGAACCAGCGAGAAGTGACACACAGGGGCCTTTGAGATGCAAGTGTGGGGAAGGCCCAGCAGCATGTGAGTGCAGCATGATCTCTGCCGGCGGGTGGGAAGTCAGCATCCCAGGCCCTGAGGAGCCAGTCTGCTCTAGAGGGATGACATGGGGAGAAGTGGCTCCTGAGGGCATGGCAGGAGCCGGGGAAATGCCCCAGGGAGTTCACCAGTAACAGAGCTCGGGTGTTTCTGGTTCGTCTCCTTGCTCTCGTGCTGAATTCCCCTGTGGCTTGCCTGGTGCCCCTGGAGCTCAGCGATGGCCACGTGCCGAGCATTCGAGGAGAGGGAGGGACTGTCATACTGGGTCAGGCCAGGGGCCCCGCAGGGCAGGGTCTGTGGCCAATCGTTCCAAAGGAAGGGGCAAGAACTCTGAGGGGGCAAGCGATGGGATCACCTGCCCTGGGGCAGTTCCCTCTGCCCCCATTAGCTAGAGGCTGGCTCCTGCCTCGGAGGGGAGGGTCTACAGCCCCCTGCAAATCCCTGCCCATGGCTGGGATAACTGGCTCTTCCTGACCCCCGTCAGTGGCCAGTCCTGGGGGGTGCTGGGATTTAAAGAGGGAGATCGCGTGGTGCCGGGAAGGGGGCAGGGGAAGGTAGGCACTAGAGAGAGTTGAGCACAGCACAGTTGTGGGCGTGGGCAGGGGGCGACACTGGGGAGCACACAGCCCTGGGTTACTGGGACCCCAATGCGTGCGGAGTTCAAATCCTCACACTGAGAACAAGCCCCTCGTCCTCACTGCCTGGCCTGAGCCCGCGGAGGAACAGTGTCTGGTTAAAGGCAGATGTTGCCTGGGAATTGGGTTCTGGATCATTCCTGCCGCACCCTGGGTGATCCGGGAGGCCCAGAGCATGACTCGTCTTTCCCTTAGGCAGGCTCCGGTGGCCTCGACGCGGAAAGCCCATCTCAGATGGAGCGAGGGGACAGGCTGCGTGTGGGCAAGCGCAGGGAGAGGAGAGAGAGGGGAACGCCTGACGCCTGTGGCACAGGTGAGTGCTGCGTTGAGCCCCCCCCCCCCCCCTGCTCAGCAGGAAACCGGCCGCTCTCGCTTTACCGACTCCACGCCATGGAGAGCCCACCCTGCCCCGAACGGCCCATTCCCTGCCCCGCAGCGCTCACACTTGCATCTTCTTTCCAGTTGGAACGTTTCTAACTTCAGCTTCCAGCCCCCGTGTGGTGTTCTGCCGTGGCTTGAACGGCTCCCTGAGGACAGAGGGGCTCCGAGAGCTCGGCGGCGTCACGTCTGAACCTGCTTTTGGTTGAAAAGTATCTGCCAGTGCCAGTGCCCCGGGAACCAGACTGTGACTCTCTGTCCTTGCAGGTTCTGCTGACCTCAGACCCCAGGTGTTTATTAAAACGGAGCAGGAAGAGGAGCCATGCACGGGGGAGCCCCCAGAGCAGAGAGAGAGAGGAATTCTCCATGCCCCTGGCACAGGTGAGTGCTGCAAAATTCCACCTGAGGTTGACCAGGCAAAGGGAGGCCAGGAAGAGCCAGGATCTTGGGGAAACCCGTATAAACTGCTGCAATCAGGCTGCCTGTGTCCTGCCAGCTGTTTCTGACCATAGAAGGGCCCCAGACCGCGCGAGCTGCACCAGAAGTGGATCAAAGCCACGTGTGCTTGGAGCTGCAGGGTTGCTACCAGCACCGGAGCCTTTGCCACAGACGGGAAGCTGGGATTGACTGGGAGCTAGACAAGTTGAGCAGATGTAGGGGCTCGTCGAGCAGCAGCCGGGACCCAGAGCAAGGCGTGACCCCTCCTTGAGGAGTGCGGTCGTGGGATGTGGGCCCATCCCCAGGGAGTGGGTCTGAGTCCCTGGCACAGGGACGTCTCGTGCGGCGGGTCTGGCTCTCCTGACCAAAGGGCCCCGGTGCTCTCTGGAGAAATAAGCGTTATTTGTCTGCCCTGGGCCGGGAAAGGACGGGCACAAACTATTCCCCACGCAAGAACCTCAAAGTTCCAGTCCAGGTTCCCCAGCCGGGGGCTGTTCAGCGCAGAGTCTCCCAGGGTTAGTCCAGCCCAGGACTACCCCAGCTTGTCCCAAGGACCCAAGGGGACCCAGGACATGATTCCTTCTCCCCTTCTCTCTCTTTCCCCCTCCCAGGCGCAGGCTGGCCTGACGTGAAGCATGAGATTGTGGTGAAAGTGGAGCCAGATGATGAGTCATATGTGGGGTATCCCCAGGACCTGGGGGACCGAGACCTCCCCTGCTACCCCTGCACTGGTGAGTGATGCTAACCCCCCCAGGTCCAGCCCGGTTAAATGCTGGTCAGGGCTGGCTGCGCTCGGCACCCCTACGTCCCCCTGTAAAAGGAGGCGCAGACACTTCCCAGCCAGGCAAGGCCAGGCCCTGCCCTGCAGCTCTCCCCATCTAGGTCCGGGAAGAGCCGAGGCGGCTGGCTGGGAGTGTGCAGGGAAGGGCTGGGGAGCGGGGAGGGGCTCAGGCGGTTAGGAGTTCGGCAGCGTCTGCAGAGAAGACTTAGAACCACAAGCACGTCCTGCCCTCGCGGTGCGGGTGACCCAGCTCTGCCCGGGAGCACCGCAAGCCCCGTCCCACAGGCCCTGCCCTGCCCCAGGGCATGCAGGGCGGCCCCCACTGAGCCAGCTGGGCAATGGGGTTGGCCTGCCCCTCTGCCCAGTGCTGGGGGCGGCTCTAGCTGGAGCCAGTCCAGCTCCTTGCCCGGCAGCAATGGGGCAGCCCGAATCGGTGCCACCAGACGGCTCTGCCCTCGCGCTGGGAGGACGCAGAGGAGTCTCCGTGTGTCCCCATGGTGCGAGTGTGCTGGCCGGGCGTCTCTGCCCTTGCACTGGGAGGACGCAGAGGAGTCTCAGTGTGTCCCCACGGCGCGAGCGCGCTGGCCAGGCGTCTCTGCCCTCGCGCTGGGAGGACGCAGAGGAGTCTCCGTGCGTCCCCACAGCACAAGTGCGCTGGCCAGGCCTTGGGACTGGGGCTGGTTCCGCCAGCGCAGCAGCAAACCGACAAGCTCTGCAAGGACGTTGGGGGGCAGCAGGTCCCTCGGCGCCATGAAACTGGCTGAATCCCTGCCAGTAAGTGACACGATGAACAGGGGCTGCATTTCCCCCCAGTGCCCTGCCCGTCCCCAAGTGTAACTGGGACAGGCCGGGGGGTTAGAGGGTCTGGGGTTTGGCTGGGGACAGGTCCCGGGTGCTTCAGCTCCCTGACGGTAACCGGGGATAAGAGCTCCCTGGCGTGCCCGAGGGGTGAACGCGCTGTGGGGAAGAGCTCCTAGAAACGAACGCCGCTGACCGCGGGAGAGCAGCTCAGCGGGAGTCGAACGCTGCCCTGGAGCCAGTTCTCTCCCTCGCAGCCGTGCCGTGGACGCAGGGACCGTGCAACGTGCTTGGCTTTCCGCAGGTATCAAAGCAGAGATCATGGTCAAAACGGAGCCTGAGGACGACTCATATGGCGAGTGTGCCCAGCATTACGGTGAAGGAGACGGTCCCAACGACCCCTTCTGTGAGTGGTGCTGGGATCCACTGGGACGGTCATCGGGGGCAGGTGTGAGGGGAAGAACTCAGGGACCCACCTGTAGATTTCTCAAGGTGGCCCCCCTGCTGTAGCCAGCTCCTGGCACACCCGGCTCCAGTGTCTGACGTTCTGGTTTGCCTACAGGAGTCGCCAGAAGCTGGAGCACCCTGCGGCCTGGGGGACGTGGGGGGACTTGGGGCAGACTGTAGTAAGTGGGAGGAGGCCAGGATGGGGCCCTGGGGGTATATTCACAGGCAGGGACAGAAGCTCTGAGGTCTCTTGCTGTGTCTTTCACACACAGACAGACACACTCCAGCCAGTGTTCCCAGGGGCAGTCAAAAGCCAATTTAAAGCTATTTCGCAGGTTCTCCCTCCCCAGCCCGAGTGACCACAGGAAACAGTGGGTGAGGGTTTTTCTTTCCTGTGAACAGGTGACGCAAACCCAGAGATTATCGTGAAAGTGGAGCCAGATGATGAGTCGGCCATTGGCTATCCCCAGGGCCTGAGCGAAGGCAGAATTCCCGGCTACCCCAGCCCAGGTGAGCCATGCGGATCCCCGGCGCAGGTCCAGGGATGGGAAGAGCTGGAAACTCAGCGGGCCCAGTATGAAATTGGTGAGCTAGGCTTGCTGTGTTGTGCCGTCTCCTGGCACATGGACCCTGCATAGCCACTGGGTGCAATGGAGCCCAGAACTGCAAATCTCCCTGCCCTCGTGAGTGAGAGACCGTCCCACTGCAGGGGGGCCAGAGGCTAAGCCCCGGTTACCTGGGGGCCTTGCGTTAAGAGATTGCCCACTGCAGTGCTGTCAGGAGGCCTGAACTGCCCCCTCAAGGCAGGAGGCAGGTCTCACCAGGGGCAGCTTTAGACATTTCACCGCCCCAAGCACGGTGGCATGCCGTGGGGGGGCGCTTTGCCGGTCGCTGGTCCTGCAGCTCCGGTGGACCTCCCACAGGTGTGCCTGCGGAGGGTCCACTGGTCCTGTGGCTCACCAAAGCTGCGGGACCAGCAGACCCTCCGCAGGCACGCCTGCGGGAGGTCCACCGGAGCCGCGGGACCAGAGGACCCTCCGCTTGGTGTGCTGGGGCCTGGAGCCGCCCCTACTCCCCACTGACCGTCTGCAGCTGGGAGGGATGCACCCGGGTCTGGGACGGGTCTGTGCCTGCTGAGTGCTGTCTGACTCGTGACAAGAGAGACCTTGTGAAAATTACCTGAGGGGCTCTGCTTGTGTGCACTGCTTCGGCCGCGATGCTGACCCAGTGGGGTGGGGGCAGCCGGCCCTGGCTGTGACCCCACAAGAAGCCAAGAGAAATTCCTCCACTGCCTTGTGCGAGTGCGATTACCTGGCCTCCAGCGGGGTTCCTGGGTCAGACTATGACAGGGCTGCCCTCCGCCAGCTCCCTGGCCTCCTTCCCAAGCACGTCTCCGGCACATCTGTACTTGGGTAAGCCAGCGAGTCTCGCAAGCAGGGTGCAAACCGAGGAGAGAGCTGGGTGCCATTTGGTCGATAAAGGTGGAGCGTGAATTTTGCTGTTGCTTCACCAGCTCCTCACAGCATGATCCAGTCCAACCATTGCTGTCAGGCACCCTCAAGGGAGCGAGAGCATCTGTTGCACATAAGCCAGCAAAGGCCAAGACTGCTCCCACGGTGCCCTGGCATCTTGGGCCTAGAAACAAGCCTGGAAATATGAAAATAGCAACACCTGGATCTCTGATGTTTCTCTTCTGTCTTATTGATGCTTTAAGTCTTTCTAGCTGCCTCTGGCTTCGATGAGGTGTTGGACTGTGCAGCAGGGAACAGGGCCTGAAGTGAGGCCACGTCTGCACTGGCACGTTCGTCGGCAAAACGTCTGTCACTCAGGAGTGCGAAAAGAATAAACACCTTCCGAGCAATATAAGTGTCGCCAGCATAAGTGCTAGTTTGCATAGTGCCATGGTGGGGGGAGATGCTCTCCCGCTACCACCGCTCGGTGAGCTGGTTTTATGATGTTGACAGGGGACCTTTCCCCTGTGGGCGTTGCGCGGCCCCCCGACCTCTCCCCTGTCACTGTAACCAGGGCTTTGGAGCGGAACCCGGAGCTGGAGCACAGAGCAGTGGAGCTCTAGGTTTTTGCCCAGAGCTGGAGCGGAGCTGGAGCACAGAAAATCTTGACTGCTTCGCTGTTCCAGTTTTTTTTTTTCCAATCCTAAATGAATGATATTTAGCAAGAAAGTCTCAAAGATGCCAAAAAGTTTCAGATTCTATAACAATTGATATTAATATCTACTTTACAACTTTACATAAAGTGTCACAGTTATTCTCACTTCGGCTGAAATCGAGATTTAATGTACAGATCCAAAATTACAATTAAAGAACCAAATAATTATCAGACATCCGGCAACAGTGCAGGCAGGCTGCTCCCACTCTTGTGCCAAGGTTAGGCAAGTACTTACTCGCATAGATCAGTTAGATTAGTATGTGTTGATACTTCTTTTGTAAGGGTTGATCAATGAGACGCGCTGAGTGCTGCGATAACGGAAAAGTGTGACGCGAGATTCAACATTTAAGATATCACATACAGATATATTGCAAAAAAATGTTTTTGTTTATTGATATATTAAAATATCACAAGAGATATCATAGAATATCAGGGTTGGAAGGAACTTCAGGAGGTATCTAGTCCAACCCCTGCTCAAAGCTGGACCAAACCCCAACTAAATCATCCCAGCCAGGGCTTTGTCAAGCTGGGCCTGAAAAACCTCTAAGGAAGGAGATCCCACCCCCTCCCTAGGGAACCCATTCCAGTGCTTCACCACCCTCCTACTGAAATAGTGTTTCCTAATATCCAACCTAAACCTCCCCCACTGCAACTTGACCCCATTGCTCCTTGTTCTGTCATCTGGTACCACTGAGAACGGTCTAGAGCCATCCTCTCTGGAACTCCCTTTCAGGTAGTTGAAAGTAGCTATCAAATCCCCCCTCATTCTTCTCTTCTGCAGACTAAACAATCCCAGTTCCCTCAGCCTCTTCTCATAAGTCATGGGCTCCAGCCCCCTAATCATTTTTGTTGCCTCCGCTGGACTCTTTCCAATTTTTCCACATCCTTCTTGTAGTGTGGCCTCATTTTGTGTGTGTGGCCCAAAATGCACAGTTCTCCAGATGTGGCTCCCAATGTCAAATAGAGGGATGATCACGTCCCTCGATCTGCTGGCAATGGCCCTACCTTACAGCCCAAAATGCCGTTAGCCTTTTGGCAACAACGGCACACTGTTTGATTCTTGAGGCCCTGCTCCATGTTTTTCCAGGGATGAGGTGAGGCTGATGGTCCGTATTTCCTGGATCCTCCTCCTTCCCTTTATTAAAGATGGGCACTACATTAGCCTTTTTCCAGTACTCCAGGACCTCCCCCGATTTGCATGAGTTTTCAAGATAATGGCCAATGGCTCTGCAGTCACATCCGCCAACTCCTTAGCACCCTCGGATGCAGCGCATCCGGCCCCATGGACTTGTGCTCATCCAGCTTTTCTAAATAGTCCAGAACCACTTATTTCTCCACTTCTCCCCATACTGTGTGCCGATGCAGCAATCTGGGAGTGACCTTGTTTGTGAAGCAGAGGCAAAAATACATTGAGCACATTAGCTTTTTGCAATTCCTCTGTACTAGGTTGCCCCCATTCAGTAAGGGGCCACACTTTCCTTGATTTCTTCTTGTTGCTAACATACCTGAAGAAACTTCTTTACTCTTAACATCTCTTGCCAGCTGCAATCCAAGTGTGATTTGGCCTTCCTGATTTCACTCCTGTAGCCTGAGCAATATTTTATATCCTCCGGGGTCATTTGTCCAATCTTCCATTTCTTAAGCTTCTTTTTTTGCGTTTAAGATCAGCAAGGATTTCACTGTTAAGCCAAGCTGGTAGCCTGCCATATTTACTTACTTTTTTACACATCGGATGTGTTTTTTCTTCTGGCCTCAATAAGGATTCTTTTAAATACAGCAGCTCATGGACCTCTCTTGCCTATTTTCATTACCACTACAATAGTTCTTTTTCTCTCCTGCTGATAACAGCTCACCTTAACTGATCACTCTATACACACTCTTATAGTGGTGTATGGCACACACCCGTTATTATTTTCACGTGTCTGTGTATATTATTATCTTCCTACTGTATTTTCCACTACATGCATCTGATGAAGTGGGCCGTAGCCACAAAGTTGCTATGCTCAATAAAATTGTTAGTTTCTTAAGGTGCACAAGTAGTCCTGTTGTTTTGCCCCTCAGGTTGTTTCTCGCTCGCGGGATCTGCCCATCAGTATCCCTGAGGGAGTCATCAGTGCTTTTCTGAACCAGGGTCTGTATTTCTTGCCCTCGCTGTCCTTCTTCCTTTGTGTTCTAGGATAACCTATCTACCATCTCATCGGTGACTGCCTGTTCCGCATCCACTTTTGTCGCCATCTATAATTTTTCCCATGTTTGTAGAGTGAGCAGTGTCAAGAGGCTCTGCCCCTAGTTGGTTTCTATCTTCCCACCTTGCACCGAATTGTCCCCTACACTTACCAAAAACTTCCGGATTGTCTGTGTGCTGCATTTATTGCTCCCAGCAGATATTGGGGATTAAAGTCTCCATGAGAACAGGCCTGCAATTCTTAGTAACTTCTGCTAGTTGCCAGAGAAAGAGCTCTGTCACCTATCCCCCTGGTTGTGGTCTATAAGCAGACTCCCCACGACAATCACCAATGTTGCTCACACTTCTAAACTTAATCCAGAGACTCTCAGGTTTTTCTGCAGTGTTTCACACGGAGCCTTGAGCGCATGCAACTGCTCTTCTTACATACCAATGCAACTCCCCCACCTTTTCTGCCTGCCTGTCCTTCCTGAACGATTTTGTTTTTATCCATGACAGTACTCCAGTCATGTGAGTTATTGTAATGCATATAACCACAAGTCTTCTGTAATCAATCAATACACTATGTTCCTGCGGGCTGTGCCAAGGACTTCCAGTTCTCACTGTTGTTTCAGGCTTCTTTGCATTTGTGTTGGGATCTTAAGGATAATCGATGATTTGTCCCGCTTTCTCGTCGAGACGGAGCAGTCCGTTCCCCTCATTTGCACTCTCCTGCTCGTTCTGTATCTTCCCGTATTCCAATTTCCCCTTACCATCAGGGCTATTTGCTTCTCCTTCCCACTGGTGACTTTAGTCTCAAAGCCTCTCACTATGCTTAGCAGCCGACTGCCTTGAAGATGTCTTTCCCCTCTTGTTAGGTGAAAGACCCCATCGCTGCGCTTGCACTCTCTTCTTGGAACAGTTATCCAATCCGTCTAAAAGATCACAACAGGCCTTCTCTTTGAGAACTCCTTGCGTATGCCATTGTGACTTTGGTCCACAATTCGACATCTTATTTTACCCAGTCCTTTTCCCTAGAACAGGAGGAAATCACATGACTGGAACGTCTTTGTTGGAGATACCACTGGCCACCATTCACATCTTTATCTCCTTTCCCAAGAGCCACACAGTTGTCATGCAAATGTGAACTGCTCCTAAGGGTCATTCTTTGGCGTTCTGATCATTGGTGGCCCAGTGAGAAATAAGCAGGGGGGAAAGGATGTATGGATGATCCGATAGTAAAAGATAGGGTGATGGGCTTTGCTGGTGATCTCAGCAGTCTCTCGTACATCGAGTTTGTGAATCCTTGTTCGAACACTTAGGCAGGCAATGTTCAGGCGTAACACCTCTGTCGTCTTTCTCGGTCGGAATGTATGTTGTAAATAGTCCGATGATAGGAGGGTGATAAATTTCACTACGTTAAATGTGCTTGAAAATGATAATTTCATGAGTAAATTGAATGTGAGAAAATAGTGTAAGAGACTTGATGGTTTGGGTCAGTTTGCATGACAGCTTCGCTGCTGAGGGGGTCTCCTAAGATTTTCTTGATCGTCCCCAACACCGCCACCGACCCTTCCCTGTCTTTTACTTGGATGAGCATGTGGATGGTGGTGATCAGTGGAAAAATAATACCCAGAAACCATATCTTCAGGGGACGACTGCAATGGTGAATGTTGTGCGGCCAGTTCTCTTGTGCTTTCATATCAGAGGTGGTAACAGTTGTCAATTCAGTCCGCTCCTCTCAGGATATCGTCTGTAGCACTTCTCCCGCATCTTCTTCTGTGGAGGTGCGGATGGATCGGGAAATTTGGTACAACAATACATTGTCGGTTTGTGGTACGATGAATGATGTGCGTCTCCTCTTGTTGGGATAAACTTAGTAGGTCTACATGCTGCTAAATTTATCTTTTTCTCTTTGGTATATCTGTCCTGCTCTCTTCCCCGATTATCAGAAAAAAACCAAAAAGTTGCTTGGTAAATGACCGATTCTTCGAATATATAGATATGTGTGTCTACACATCCCTAGAAGTTCATTGATGATCAGCATTTCTTCTGGATAAAGGTCTTACATTTTTTCTTGCAGTACTGAACACCAGATGAAGGAGTCAAACTATGTTCTTTCAGAACCTGGAATACCCTATCCTTCTTCCCATATGTGTGGATGTAAATGTTTGGAGACCATGCTGCACTGATATATCCAGACAATAATTGTGCTGGTGTGTTGGTTTGGAAGAAAGTGACTACATGTGTAGACATAACTCTCTGTGCGTGGCTAGGTACTAAAAGCAGATGAATACGCTCACTCTTCCAATTATTACCTCCTTTAAGAACTCATCCTGTATGACAGGAAGAATAATTCTGAGAGAAGCTTTTGCTCGCAGTGTTTGATATGATGAATCATTATCATTGGCCGTATTATCTTCGCTATAGAAAAGAAACCTCTCTGAATTAGTCCCTCTCTTCTGTTCACGCTCAGATGTTGCTTTCTCTCTTGGACTGCCTTTTATAACGGTTAGGCCACCTCAGGCCCACTGGAACAAGCTCCCAATTACCATTTACAAACAGTCAAGCACTGCGTAGACAAATTGACAACTGTCCCTGACAGACACTGGGATATACTCACCAACACGGTCCCCCAGTTGCTGTGCATTAGATCCTGTACTTGCTCGTTATCGGCATGATAAATTTCCCCAAGGCATAATACTCCGTCTAGGATTGCTTCCGCTGTTCCTTGGCAATATTTGTATGATGATCCTGAACCCACTTAGGATTATTTCTTCACATGGGGCTAGTTGTTACTGTGAATTTCTGGTTAATTTTGTACATCCCCCGTACTCTCTGGGACGGACTTTTATATTAGTATAGTCATCTGTTCAATTGAGGTCTTTTTGAATAGCGTGTTTTGTTTTAATTTTACTGAAAAAGTCGCGTGCGCAGTGCCATAGTAAATATACTAGTAAACATTTTTGTTATAATTTAAGGGAAGGTTTTTGTGATTTTCCGGTAGTGATTGGAAATGGTCAAACAATGTTGGGGGTGCGAATTCTTATGACTTCATTACTAAGAAAACGTTTTGTCACATGGTGTCTCTACTTCTTGCCAAGGTGGTAGCTACGTCCTTCAAGAGTGAGGAGGTGATTGAAGTTATGGTCGTGTATTGCCTATCTCAAACGACAGCATTTTAATTAAGTTAATGAATTTGTCCGTGTATATTGCATAGTAATTGCCTACATTTACATT